>NC_064923.1:309535414-309835631 GCF_023897955.1 Schistocerca gregaria | reverse complement strand
ATTATTATGTAAGAGGTTTCTTTCTCATGTTCTGTTATTTGTCTGAGATATTCTGTATGGGCTCCATGCCATCCCAAGAGCATTAAAGTACTTGGCATCATGATGTACAAAGTAATCAGAGGCATCAAAGGATCTTCTGCGTAACCGCGAGGTCAGGGAATACCAACAAACAGGAGAGGAAGTTTAGAGTTTGTTCAGGCGAGTTGTAACTAGATGATTAATGTCTGGTCACATTCTGTACAGGCACAGTAAAAGCCTTCCTATAAATCAGACTTAAGGAGTCCCAGTTCTAGTAGAAGTTGAGCACTTTGACAGACATAAGAAGAATTATCAATGATTCATGTGGTTCACAGACTTCTCAGAGCTGAAGACCAGCAACAATGTAATTTCTAAATTAACTGAACCCTTGCAATATGCTTTCATCCTGAATTATAATCACACTCATGAACCTTTATTTTATTTCCACTTTCGATTAGATTTTCATTGAAGCTACACTGTAAATGGTTCATAATACCACTACAATAATATCAAATAATTTTTTGTAGAATATTACTTATGAATTATTTAATTAGATAGATAAAAAAAATCTACCCACCAAGCGGCAGCAGAACATACGCATAAAAGACAGTTGTAATTGGCAAGCTTTCAGAGCCAGTGGTTCCTTCTTCAGGCAGAAGGGTTGAAGAGGAAGGAACAGGGGTGAAGGAAAAGGACTGGAGAGGTCTAGGGAAAGGGATAGATTTCAGGAAAGCCACCCAGAATCACAGGTCAGGGGAGACTTAAACATCATGCATGAGTTAATAAGAGTAAAAAGCTAAGTGCATTGTATGGGACAGAGGTGGGAATTGGGCGGTGAAAAATAAATGGGTAAGACAATGAGAGATGTGGAAAACTGAAACGGAGTGAAGCAAAGAGTCGTTACAGTGAAGACATTAACATAAATTAAAGCCAGGTTGGTGGCGCGAACCAAGGACATGTTGTAATACAAGTTTCACCAGCAGTGTCCTGAAAAACTGGTGTCTGGGGTAAGATCCTAGAGGGCGTGTGTGGTGAAACAGTTGCCAAGGTCGGGATTGTCATGTTGTAAAGCTTGCTGTGCAACAAGATATTGCAAGTTGCCAGTATAAGCCCTCTGCCTATGCTCATTCATCCTAATTGATAATTTGGTGGTAGTAATGCCAATGTAGAAGGCTGAACAGTGTTTACTTAACAGCTGGTATATGACATGTCATTTCGCAGGTGGCTCTTCCTTTGGTAGCACATGTATTGCCAGTTACAGGGCTGTTATAGCTGATGGTAGGAGGGTGCACAGGGCAAGTCTTGCAGCAGGGATGGTCACAGGGGTAGGAGCCATGGAGTAGGGAGATGCGTGCAGAAGTCACTTAGGGTCTGACGAGAATATTGTAGAGACTGGGAGGGTGATGGAAAGGTATTCTAGGTGTGTTGGGCAACATTTTGTACAGAGTGGATCTCATTTCAGGGAATGATTTTAGGAAGTCATGGCCCTGTCAAAGTGGCTGATTAACACATTCCAGACCAGGATAATACTGAGTTACCAAAGGTATGCTAAAAAGTTGTTTTTAGGAGGGATCAGCAGTACCAAGATTGGATGTGATGGCCCATGAAATCTGCTTTTTAACAAGGTTAGTGAGGAAAATTGCACAGTGAAAGCTGAGGTGAGAATGTTGGTGTATTGCTGTAAAGTGTCTGCATCCAAACAAATATGTTTGCCTTGGATGCAAAGTTGTATGGAAGGAAACGTTTGACATGTAAAGGATGGTAACTGCCAAAATATAAATACTGTTGTTTGTTGGTAGGTTTCATGTGAACAGAAGTGTGTAGCTGACCTTTGGTGAGGATGGTATCAACATCAAGAAAAGTGGCAAGGGATTCGGAATAGGAATATGTGAAATTTAATGGGGAGAAGGTGTTCAGAGATTCCAGGAATTTTAGATTTTCAACCTCACCATAAGTCCATATGGTAAAGACATCATCAATGTACCTAAACCAAACCAGGGACTGAAGACTTACAGATCCCAGCAAAGCCCCTTCCAAGCAACTGATGAAGAGGTTGGCATAGGAAGGAGCCATCCTGGTTCCCATGGCCATACCCCTGATCTGTTTGTATGTGTGCCCCTCAAATGTGAAGTAGTTGTTGGTAAGTATAAAGTTGATTAAGGTGAGTAGGAAGGATGTCATAGGTTTGGAATCAGTTGGGTGCTGTCTGAGGAAATGTTCAGCAGCAGACAGACCAAGTTCATGGGGGATGTTGGTATAGAGGGAGGTGGCATCGATGGTGACAAGCAAGGTGGGGTGGGAGTGGGATGTATGCAGATTTCAGATGATCTAGGAAATGGTTGGTATCTTTGATGTAGGAGGGGAATCTTTATATTATGGGTTGCAGGTGTTGATCAACTAAGGAAGATATACATTCAGTGGGTGCCTTGAAGCCAGAAACTATATGATGGCCAGGATGATTGGGTTTGTGGGTGTTAGGAAGAAGGTAAAATGTAGGGGTGCATGGTTTGGGTGGGTTGAGAATTTCTATGGATTGATGTGTTAGTCCTTGTAAGGGGCCTGAGGTATAAGGAGGGACTGCAGGTCAGTTTGAATCACATGGTTGGGTCTTGATTGCAGATGTTGTATGTAGCTGGAATAGACCTTCGCTTACACACCCCTTTTGCTCAAGTATCGCAGTGGTAGGTCCTTTGTCTGCTGGGTGGATAATGATGGAGTCATCAGCTTTTAGGGAATGTAGATCCTGGAGTTCTGCAGAGGACAGGTTAGGGTCATGTTGTAGGGACCTGAGGAAAATTTGTGAAGCAATGCTAGATGTGAGGAATTCTTGGAAGGCTTGGAAAGAATGATTTTGAGCAGTGGTGGTGGGATCAAGTTGGAATTGTGGTCTGAACTGTTCAAGACAAGATTCAATATCAGGTTTGTAGTTGGAAAGGTTTTGGGATTGGGTTGCAAAGTGATATTTCCAATGGATATTATGTGTGAAGGAAAGTAGGTCCTTCACCAAAGCAGCATGATCAAATGCAGTTTAGGGCTGAAAATGAGACCCTTAGATAATACAGATAATTTAAGAGTTGATAGTGCTTTAGATGAGAGGTTAAGGACACTGTACTGTTATGACTGATTCTTGGGATTATGGGTTACTCTTGCGTCTGGGAGGCAGTAGTGAAGACTGTGGGGAGTTAAAGAGGTTGGCCAAGCTCAGTGTGTAGGAGAGGACTGGTGGTTGATGGTGGGGCTATTTAGGGAGCAGCAGAGAAATAGAAATGGGAACACCACTGTTCAGGTAGTTTAGGCGAAGGTGGGATAGCTTTCTGAGGCGAAGTCTGGCATGTTGCAGTTTGAAATTGGCTTGACAGATGATATCATTCAGGCAATCAGAGGAACATGAGGGGAATTGGCTGATGAGGCATATAGGTCACAGATTAGCCTGGTAAGAGCAAAAGGTTGCTGTATTTGAAACTGTAAAAGAGCCTGGTGTAGGGTAGGATTGCATACAGAAACAGAAACTATCAATTTTGGGCCTTTTGGAGTAATTCCAAGGAACAAACAGATTTCAAGAAACAGGATGTGGAACCTTAGTTTTGATAGTGCAAGAGATGTTTTTGAAAATAATGGATTCAATATGAGATGGAATGCATAATGGCAAGAGAGGATAGTCTGGAAAGTTAGAAATTGTGGGAGTGACACAAAATAAATAAATAAGCAGATAGTGGAAAACATAGAAAAACAGAAGAAAAGCAAGGAAAAAAGTCAGAAAATATAGGAAAAACCTGTACAAAATCTGTTAATAAGATGTAATAAGTACACAATCTGTATGGTAAAAAAAAGAGTTTAGAAAAGAAAAAAGGAAAAAATCAATTGGGGATATCATGAAAACAAATGAAATTTTAAAAACTGGGTAAACAGAAAGCGAGACTCAAAGGAGAATATGTAAACTACTTTGCTTGGTAATGACTGCCATCAAATTATCAATTAGGATGAATGAGCATAGGCAGACGGTGTATACTGGCAACACACAATATTCTGTTGCAAAGCACACGCTACAACATGACAATCATGACCGTGGCACCTGTTTCACCACATGCACCATCTGTATTCTTCCCCCAGGCACCAGTTTCTCAGAACTCCACAGGTGAGAACTAGCATTATAACATGTTCTTGGTGCTCGCCACCCACTTGCTCTTAATTTATGTTAATTTCTTCTGTATCAGCATTTCTTCACTGTAACCACTTTTTGCTTAACTCCATTTTAGTTTACCACATCTTTCATTGTCTTACTCATCTATTTTTCACCGCCCCCCTTCCACCTGTGTTACATATAATGCACTTAGCTTTTCACTCTTATTAAATCATGCATGATGTTTAAGTGGTAATTTCTGCCTTCTGCCTTTAAGCTCTCAGGTTGTAAAATCTCGTCCAATGCAGTCCCCAACAATCAGTCTTTCCTTCTCATCCCATGTGGTAAGTCTACCCTGACCTGTGGTTCTGGGTGATTTTCCTGAAATCTATATCTTTTCCTAGACCTTCTCTAGTCCTTTTCCTTCACCTTTGTTCCTTCCCCTTAATTCTTCTGCCTGAAGAAGGAGCCACTGGCTCCGAAAGCTTGCCAATTACAAGTGTGTTTTTTGTGTATGTTCTGCTGCCACTTGGTGAGTAGATTTTTCATCTATCTGATTAAATAATTACTTAATCAAACAATGGAAAATCCACTATGGAATGTAACAATACGAGAGAAGGAAAGTTGCTACTCACCATATAGCGGAGATGCTGAGTCATGATAGGCATAAAAAGATTCACACAATTAAAGCTTTCAGCCCTTAAAGCCTTTGTCAGCAAAAGACACACATACACACACGCACACGCAACACACACACACACACACACACACACACACACACACACACACACACACACACACAAACACACACACACATAAATGCAACTTGCACACACATGTGCAGTCTCAGAGAGCTGAGACCACACTGTGAACAGCAGCACCATTGCATGATGGGAGTGGCGACTGGGTGGGGGTAAGGAGGATGCTGGGGTGGGGAGGGATAGTATGGTGGGAGTGGCAGACAGTCAAGTGTTGCAGTTTAGATGGAGGGCAGGAGAGAAGGAGAAGGTGCAGAGGGGGGAGGGGGTAAGTAGTGGTAAGGAGAGAAATAAAAGGAATTAAAAGACTGGGTGGGTGTGGCGGTGAAATGATGGCTGTGTAGTGCTGGAATGGGAACAGGGAGGGGGCTGGATGGGTGAGGACAGTGACTAATGAAGGTTGAGGCGAGAAGGGTTACAGGAACGTAGGATGTATAGCAGGGAAAGTTCCCACCTGCGCAATTCAGAAAAGCTGGTGTTGGTGGGAAGGATCCATATGGCAAAGGCTGTGAAGCAGTCATTGGAATCCCTTCCCACCCCTCCTACCATGGTATTCCACCATCCACCAAACCTACACAATATAATCATCCATCCTTACACAACCGCCAATCCCTTACCTCATGGCTCATACCCCTGTAGTAGACCTAGATGCAAGACCTGTCCCACACATCCTCCTACCACCATCTACTCCAGTCTGGTCACTAACATCACCTATCCCATCATAGGCTGGGCTACCTGTGAAACCAGTCATGTGATTTACATGCTAAGCTGAAATCTCTGTGCTGCATTCTGTGTAAGCATGACAACAAACAAGCTGTCTGCCTGCATGAATGGCCACCGACAAACTGTGCCAAGAAATAAATGGACCACCCTGTTGCTGAACACGCTGCCAAACATGATATCCCTCATCTTAATGACTGCTTCACAGCCTGTGCCATATGGATCCTTCATACCAACACCAGCTTTTCTGAATTGCGCAGGTGGGAACTTTCTCTGCTATACATCCTACGTTCCTGTAACCCTCCTCGCCTCAACCTTCATTACTCACTGTCCTCACCCATCCAGCCCCCTCCCTGTTCCCATTCCAGCACTACACAGCCATCATTTCACCGCCACACCCAGTCTTTTAATTCCTTTTATTTCTCTCCTTTCCACTACTTACCCTCCCTGCCCCAGCCTCCTCCGTACCCCCACCCCATCACCACTCCCATCATACACTGGTGCTGCTGTTCGCAGTGTGGTCTGAGCTCTCTGAGACTGCATATGTGTGTGCAAGTTGCATTTATGTGAGTGTGTGTGTGTGTGTGTGTGAGCGTGTGTATGTGTGTCTACTGCTGACAAAGGCCTTGATGGCCGAAAGCTTTAATTGCGTGAATCTTTTTATTGTGCCTACGGTGACTCAGCATCTCCGCTATATGATAAATAATTACTTATGAACTGTATTTTTTCATAATTTGCATTCAAATTTATGCAATAGTTTCTGCATTTTGATAGTGTACTGATGCTGACAAAATAAATTTTTGGCCATGATGCCTTTGGTGTGCCATCTTGATATTAACCGTGTTTGTAGCAGGATTTTGGAGCAATACAGTACGTATTCTTCACAAAAATTTAAGGTGGGTTCTTTGGAATAGTCAATGTCAAAGGTTATGGTCAATGACCTTGAATGTGGAAATTCTTAGAAACGCACCACACTGCATACCACTTTAAAGATGTATTCATTAGCTTTTCAGTGACACAAGTTTAATTGTGGTATATGGATTACAGCCAGACTTATAGTCATTTATGTTACAGACGCATATAAATTTCACACAGTTTCCAAACTTTTCAGACCTGTAACTTTTTTACAGTTGTTGTATACCTCTGTAATTTTGTAGTTTTGCACCTCTCATTTGCATCGTTAGATGCACCAAAATTGAAAGAAACGTGAAATGGCCTGGTTGAAAATGTTACTATTTTACACTGAACTGACACGAAATTATCCAAAGATGTATTTGCATCCACCTCATCCAGTTGGCAAAGATGCAAAAAGATCAACTGCTAGCAGATCTCTGACCTTCTCTGATATTATACATTGCATGTAATCCTAACTCTAACAGATTTTGCAACTCTCAATTTGTTTCTGTGCTCATCTGACTATATTATTGAACACAGCCAACTTATACTGCTGGTGCATTTTTGAGGTTCATAGTGTCATAGTTCAAGTGCATGTGCTTAATTAAATCATTGAAATAGTTCTTAGGAAAACATAAACTCCACTCATCACTGTTTTTGTTTGCACATCTGAACAAAATTATTGTATGTATTTTGTAGTATTTATCCAAATTTTCGTCTCCTCTAGTTCCCAGGCCCCTCTTTGTCTGTTGCAGGATGGGATCCTGATCCTGTGAGCTTCTCATGTCCCCACATACTCCTCTGGTATTTTTCTCACTCAGCATGCCCTTTATGCATAACATTTTAAATTCTTTATTTTCATCCTCTTCCTCTCATAAAATATCACTGCTTCCCATTGGTAATCTTTGGAAAGCATCACCCACAACATACTCAGTTCCCTTTATGTATTGGATGCCATTATCAAATTGCTGCAGGAACATGGGCCACATCATCAGAGTGCTGTTCAGCAATTTAAATTCACATAAATAGGCTAGATTAATGGTCAGTGAAAACAAACACTTCATGACCCAGCAGACAGTGTTTGAACTTGGTGAATCCCCACACAATCAACAACTCCTTTTCAGCAATCCAATAGCTCCACTCATGTTTTGAAAGTCTCCTTGAAGCAAAAACTATACTTCTCAGTTTGTTATGTCCACCTACCATTTTTTTTCTGTGACAGTGCCACACCCAAATCATA
The DNA here is from genome assembly GCF_023897955.1 of Schistocerca gregaria. Classification (NCBI taxonomy): domain Eukaryota; kingdom Metazoa; phylum Arthropoda; class Insecta; order Orthoptera; family Acrididae; genus Schistocerca; species Schistocerca gregaria. The sequence continues at coordinate 309,827,881 of NC_064923.1, read as the reverse complement.
ATAACTGCTGTCAGTGTGCAAACAGGAAGGTGAGGCTGTATCTGGGTGTACAGCAATTCACTGTCACTCAAGCTATCATTTATTTCCTGAAAATCTTTGGTGCAATCCTGTGACTACACTCAAATTGCATATTTCTTCATTAAATTGGTTATGTTTGGCATGTTCTGACTTAGATTTCTGATAAATTTTTGGCTGAAATTACACATTCATAAGAAGTACTTTAATTTTTTCTCGTTATTAGAGACAGGGCACAGGGCACTTAGCCACAGCCTCTATCCTGTCTTTCTCTGGTATCTTTCCAGTGATTGTGATAACATATCCCAATAATTCTGTCTCCTTGCTTGAAAATTCACACTTTTTTAGTTTTAGCTTCATGCCACCCTTTCTAAGAGTGCTTAACACTTGACTCAGTAAATGGCAGTGACTTTCCCAGTCAACAGACGCCATCAAAATATTATCACAATGGACTGTCAGTTTGCTCATAAATTCCCTGGATAAAATATAACATAATGCTCTTATAAAAATTGCCACAGAGGTGTTCAGGCCAAATGGAACTATCTTAAATTGGTAGCATCTGCCTCCATACAAGAAAGCAGTATACTGCCTACTTTTCTTAGCTTGGTGGATTTGCCAGAAACCAGATGTCAGATCAACATTTGATATTATTTCATCAAACTGGAATTGATAGAACAGATCATCCATGTTTTCTGGATGATTAGTTTTCCTACAGATAATGGCATTCAGCTTTATCACATCCAAAACTAGCCTCAGTGACTCATGTCTCTTACTATCAACAACTGGTGGGTTGCAGTATTGACTACGCTTGTCTCTATTATCTCTGCAGCAGTCTTTCCAGTTCAGTTTCAGCTGCCTCCTCCAGTGCAATAGCTGTATGGTAATGTTTCTGGATGAATAGTTCATGTGGCCTAACATTTATAACACATTCAAAGTTTTTCCCCCATTCCAACATATCAGAAAAGACCGTTATATTCACACAGCAATTCATCCAGTTCCTTCCTTTGTCTCTAACTTATCTCTTCTATATTATCAACTTTGATTTTAATTTCTGACAATGTCTTCTTTGGGTATCTGTAGTTTTCTACCCCAGTGTCCACTATTTTCTCTTGTCTTTTTATCCACTACAACTGATGCTATCATCATTTTCCCAGCTAATGCCTTGTTGTATTCTGTGTCTAAATTAGAACAATTTTCTTCTATTATCAATTGGTTTCTTTTCCAGTCTAGCACAGTTCCTACATCATCCATCCAATTCATCCCAGTAATAAAATTCATACAGAGTTCAGTTATAACCATATAGTTATGACAAAACTATATAGCCTCTCATAAAACACAGCATTACCTCTGTCCTAGCAGGTTTGCTTAACCTGTTTGTTGCCTCTCTAATGTGCATCCCAACAGCTGGCAGATTTGTATCTTGTATGATGAATTTCAGATGTTCATAAAACAGTTCAGATATTCCACTAATCTCACTGCTTGAATCCAGAAGTACTTCAGTCTCAACCCTGCCCCCCTTCACATATATATACTTTAATTTTTGGTTGTAATTTTATAACCTCATTACTTCTCGAAGTGCTTTCTTGATTAGATTCTTTTCAATGCTTTCAAATTCATCTATAACATCTCCTCTGGTTGTAACATTGAATTCTCCTGCTGTATAATTCATTCTCTTATTACTACTTCCAGCAACAACATTACATTGTAATTCGACACACTTTACACTCATATTTACATCTCTAATACTTTTATATCCTGCTATATTGCCACCACACTGCAAAATATTGCTCCTTACCACATCAGGTTCATCAAACGCTATTTCAGTAGCTGCCAATAATTTCCTAAGTATTTCATTTCCCCTACATTAAATTTTTCTCTCCTGTGTTTCTTAATTCTTCTGGCTGCCAGTTTTCTTCCTGTTGCTGACTAAATTTACAAATGGAAAGCCAATGTGCACTCCAGACATGGAACAGGTCCTTCCAGATGCCATGAAGAGCACAGGGTTTAGCCATCTGCAGGTGGTGGCTCACATCGGTGCCTATAATGCATGCTGATTTGGATCAGAAGAGATTATCTCTGGTTTCAAGCAGCTATCAAAAGTGGTAAAGCCTGCCAGTCTTGCTTCAAAGATGAAAGCAGAGCTCACAATTTGAAGCATAGTTCACAGGACCAGATGGGGACCTCTGGTATAGAGCTGAGTGGAGGCTCTGAATCAGAGACTCAGATGTTTCTGTGTCTGTGTAGGCTGCAGATTCCTCAACTTCTGCCATGGGTTGGCGGGGTTGCAGGTTCCACTAAATAGGTCACAAATCCATCACACACAGGAGGTGGCTGTGTGGCACTGACTGTGCGGTTTTTTAGATGGTCTCAGGGAAACACAAAATGGGCTTCAGTCTCAAAGGGTGCAGGTTGAACACAGGAAGGCTGTAGATAAAGGAACCATCAGTATAACAGTTGTATATTCTCTTAGCTGTGATGGGAAAGTATCAGAGCTCCAAGCGCTAATAGAAAGCGCTAGTGCTCAAATTGTTATGGGTACTGGAATCTGGCTGAAGCTGGAGATAAGTTCAGCTAAAATTTTTGGAATGGACCAAACAGGGCTAAGGAAGGATAGGCTAAACACAGTTGCCAGTACCATGTTTGTTGCTGTTAGAAGTTGTTTATCTTGTAGCAAAATTGAAGTACATAGTTTGTGTGAGTTAGGTGAATAGAAGTCATTCTTGGCAACTGGAATAAAATAATAATTGGGTCCTTTCACCAACTCAGAAGATACAATTGCTGAAAGGTTCAAAGAAAACTTGAGTCTAATTTCAAACATGTGCCCAACTTTCACAATTATAGTTGGTGGTGACTTCAATCACTATCGATATTTTGGCAAAAAAACCATGTTTGAATGTGGAGGTGTGCATGAAACATCATCCAAAACTGCGCTAAATGCATTCTCTGAAAATTATTTCGAGCAGGTGGTTCATGAACCCACCTGAATAGTAACAGTTGTTGAACTCTAATCAACAAATAATCCTACTTCTACTTCTACTTCTACATGACTACTCTGCAATTCACATTTAAGTGCTAGGCAGAGGGTTCATCGAACCACAATCATACTGTCTCTCTACTATTCCACTCCCGAACAGCGAGCGGGAAAAACGAACACCTAAACCTTTCTGTTCGAGCTCTGATTTCTCTTATTTTATTTTGATGATCATTCGTACCTATGTAGGTTGGGCTCAACAAAATATTTTCGCATTCGGAAGAGAAAGTTGGTGACTGAAATTTCGTAAAAAGGTCTCGCCGCGACGAAAAACGTCTATGCTGTAATGACTTCCATCCCAACTCGTGTACCTATCTGCCACACTCTCTCCCCTATAACGCGATAATACAAAACGAGCTGCCCTTTTTTGCACCCTTTCGATGTCCTCCGTCAATCCCACCTGGTAAGGATCCCACACCGCGCAGCAATATTCTAACAGAGGATGAACGAGTATAGTGTAAGCTGTCTCTTTAGTGGACTTGTTGCATCTGCTAAGTGTCCTGCCAATGAAACGCAACCTTTGGCTCGCCTTCCCGACAATATTATCTATGTGGTCCTTCCAACTGAAGTTGTTCGTAATTTTAACACCCAGGTACTTAGTTGAATTGACAGCCTTGAGAATTGTACTATTTATCGAGTAATCGAATTCCAACGGAGTTCTTTTGGAACTCATGTGGATCATCTCACACTTTTCGTTATTTAGCGTCAACTGCCACCTGACACACCATACAGTAATCTTTTCTAAATCGCTTTGCATCTGATACTGGTCTTGGGATGACCTTACTAGACGGTAAATTACAGCATCATCTGCGAACAATCTAAGAGAACTGCTCAGATTGTCAGCCAGGTCATTTATATAGATGAGGAACAGCAGAGGTCCCAGGATGCTTCCCTGGGGAACACCTGATATCACTTCAGTTTTACTCGATGATTTGCCGTCTATTACTACGAACTGCGACCTTCCTGACAGGAAATCACGAATCCAGTTGCACAACTGAAACGATACCCCATAGCTCCACAGCTTGATTAGAAGTCGCTTGTGAAGAACGGTGACAAAAGCTTTCCGGAAATCTAGAAATACGGAATCAACTTGAGATCCCCTGTCGATAGCGGCCATTACTTCGTGCGAATAAAGAACTAGCTGCGTTGCACAAGAGCGATGTTTTCTGAAGCCATGCTGATTACGTGTCAATAGATCGTTCCCTTCGAGATGATTCATAATGTTTGAATACATTATATGCTCCAAAACCCTACTGCAAACCGACGTCAATGATATAGGTCTGTAGTTAAATGGATTACTCCTACTACCCTTCTTGAACACTGGTGCGACCTACGCAATTTTCCAATCTGTAGGTACAGATCTATCAGTGAGCGAGCGGTTGTATATGAGTGCTAAGTAGGGAGCTATAGTATCAGCGTAATCTGAAAGGAACCTAATCGGTATACAATCTGGACCTGAAGACTTGCCCGTATCAAGCGATTTGAGTTGCTTCGCAACCCCTTAGGTATCTACTTCTAAGAAACTCATGCTAGCAGATGTTCGTGTTTCAAATTCTGGAATATTCCATTCGTTTTCCCTGGTGAAGGAATTTCGGAAAACTGCGTTCAATAACTCCGCTTTAGCGGCACATTCGTCAATAACAGTACCATCGGCACTGCGCAGCGAAGATATTGACTGCGTCTTGCCGCTTGTGTACTTTACATACGACCAGAATTTCTTCGGATTTTCTACCAAATTTCGAGACAATGTTTTGTTGTGGAACCTATTAAAGGCATCTCGCATCGAAGTACGTGCCAAATTTCGCGCGTCTATAAATTTTAGCCCATCTTCGGGATTTCGCGTTCTTCTGAACTTCGCATGCTTTTTCCGTTGCCTCTGCAACAGCGTTCGGACCTTTTTTGTGTACCATGGGGGATCCGTTCCATCTCTTACCAATTTATGAGGTATGAATATCTCAATTGCTGTTGCTACTATATCTTTGAATTTGAGCCAAATCTCGTCTACATTCGCATAGTCAGTTCGGAAGGAATGGAAATTGTCTTTTAGGAAGGCTTCTAGTGACACTTTATCCGCTTTTTTAAATAAAATTATTTTGCGTTTGTTTCTGATGGATTTGGAAGAAATGGTATTGAGCCTAGCTACAACGACCTTGTGATCACTAATCCCTGTATCAGTCATGATGCTCTCTATCAGCTCTGGATTGTTTGTGGCTAAGAGGTCAAGTGTGTTTTTGCAACCATTTACAATTCGCGTGGGTTCGTGGACTAACTGCTCGAAATAATTTTTGGAGAAAGCATTTAGGACAATCTCGGAAGACGTTTTCTGCCTACCACCGGTTTTGAACAAGTATTTTTGCCAACATACCGAGGGTAGGTTGAAGTCCCCACCAACTATAACCGTATGAGTGGGGTATTTATTTGTTACGAGACTCAAACTTTCTCTGAACTGTTCCACAACTGTATCATCGGAGTCTGGGGGTCGGTAGAAGGAGCCAATTATTAACTTAATTCGGCTGTTAAGTATAACCTCCACCCACACCAATTCACACGGAGTATCTACTTCGACTTCACTACAAGATAAACCACTACTGACAGACACAAACACTCCACCACCAATTCTGCCTAATCTATCTTTCCTGAACACCGTCTGAGACTTCGTAAAAATTTCTGCAGAACTTATTTCAGGCTTTAGCCAGCTTTCTGTACCTATAACGATATCAGCTTCTGTGCTTTCTATTAGCGCTTGAAGCTCAGGGACTTTTCCAGCGCAACTACAACAATTTACAACTATAATTCCGACTGTTCCTTGATCCAAGCACGTCCTGTAATTGCCAAGCACCCTTTGACACTGCAGCCCATCCCGCACTTTCCCGAGGCCTTCTAACCTAAAAAACCGCCCAGTCCACGCCACACAGCCTCCGCTACCCGTGTAGCCGCCAGCTGAGTGTAGTGAACTCCTGACCTATTCAGCGGAACCCGAAACCCCCTTGGCTAATAATGAGATGCAGGGCTTATTGAACACAGGATTGTCATATTGAGACTGAATACTATTAATTACAAATCCTTAAAGAATAAACAAAAAAAATCTATTAAAAAAAAAAGGACATAAAAATTTGCTTGACACCTTCCTGAGTGACAATCTCCACTTCTTCCAAATTAATGATAATGTGTTCGCTATGTTGTTCATAGTACCTTTCCTGCATTCCTATTTCTTATTCATTATTAAACCCACTTCTGTATTATTCCTATTTGATTTTTTATTTATAGCCCTGTATTCACCTGACCAGAAGTCTTGTTTTAACTTCAACCTGCATATTTCCCTGAAACTTCCTGGCAGATTAAAACTGTGTGCCCGACCGAGACTCGAACTCGGAACCTTTGCCTTTTGCGGGCAAGTGTTCTACCAACTGAGCTACCAAAGCACGACTCACACCAGGTCCTCACAGCTTTACTTCTGGCAGTACCTCGTCTCCTACCTTCCAAACTTTACAGAATCTCTCTTGCGAACCTTGCAGAACTAGCACTCCTGAAAGAAAGGATACTACGGAGACATGGCTTAGCTACAGCCTGGGGGATGTTTCCAGAATGAGATTTTGACTCTGCAGCAGAGTGTGTGCTGATATGAAATTTCCTGGCAGATTAAAACTGTGTGCCTGACCGAGACTCGAACTTGGGATCTTTGCCTTTCGCGGGCAAGTGCTCTACCAACTGAGCTACCGAAGCACGAGTCACGCTCGGTCATCACAGCTTTACTTCTGCCAGTATCTCGTCTCCTACCTTCCAAACTTTACAGAAGCTCTCCTCAGTTGGTAGAGCACTTGCCCGCGAAAGGCAAAGGTCCCGAGTTCGAGTCTTGGTCGGGCACACAGTTTTAATGTGCCAGGAAGTTTCATATCAGCACACTCTGCTGCAGAGTGAAAATATCATTCTGGAAACATCCCCCAGGCTGTGGCTAAGCCATCTGTCCGCAGTATCCTTTCTTTCAGGAGTGCTAGTTCTGCAATGCTCGCAGGAGAGCTTCTGTAAAGTTTGGAAGGTAGGAGACAAGATATTGGCTGAAGTAAAGCTGTAAGGACCGGGTGTGAGTCGTGCTTTGGTAGCTCAGTTGGTAGAGCACTTGCCCGCGAAAGGCAAAGGTCCCGAGTTCGAGTCTCGGTTGGGCACACAGTTTTAATCTGCCAGGAAGTTTCATATCAGCACACTCCGCTGCAGAGTGAAAATCTCATGCTACATATTTCCCTTTTTAAATTTTCCAACCTACCTGCCCAATTAAAGGATCTATAGTTTCACACTCTGATTTGTAGAATTCGAGTTTTATTTCTCCAGATGATGACATCCTCCTGAGCAATCCTTACCCAGAGATTTGAATGGGGGGCTATTTTACGTGCGGAATATACCCAAGAGGATGCCACCATCATTTACTCATATAGTAGTGCTGCATTCCCTCAGGAACAGCTGTAGTTTCCCCAGTACCAGCACAGCAAGGTCATTTTGGCTGATGCTACAGGGACAGATCAGTCAATCATCCAGACTGTTGCTCTGGCAACTTCGGGAAAGGCTGCTTCCCCTCTTCAGGACTCACAAATTTGTCCGACCTCTGAACATATACCCCTCCATTGTGGTTGCACCTACGGAACAGCTATCTGTATCACTGAGGCACGCAAGCCACCCCACTAATAGCGAGGTCCATCAGAGAGGAGGAGGTCTGTATCCAGGAAGGTGGTTCGCTGGGCTGAGGAGGATCAGATGAAGTGGATGGGGGAGGAGGTGTTGCGATTGTGAAGGAATGAGGATAAGATCTCTTAGCCCTGAGTCCAGATCAAGAAGATATAATCAGTGAAGCAAAACAGACCAGAGGTTTCAGATTTTGTTGAGCTAGGAAGGTTTCCTGTAGATGACCCATAGGAAGGTTGGTATAAGGTGGTGTCATGTGGGTGCCTATGGCTGTGCGAAGGATTTGTTTGTTTAGCTTCCCTTCAAAGGAGATGTATTTGTATGTTAGGATAAAATTAGTAAGGTGTATGGGGAATCAGGTACTGGGTTTGGAGTCTGAAGGATATTGGGAGAAGTATTGTTCATTAGTGGCAAGATTGTGAGTGTGAGGGATGTTGGTGTATAGGGGGGTGGTGTTGATAGTGATGATTAGGGACCCAGGAGATAAAGAGTTGGGGAGGATGGACAAAGGGTGAAGGAAGTTGTTTGTATCTTTAACTTGGGAGACTAGATTTTAGGCAATTGACTGGAGGTGTTGGTCAATGAGGCCAAAATTCTTTTGGTGGGGGGCACAGTAACCAGCTTCTATGGGGGTGTCCGGGATTGATGGGTTTGTGGATTTTGGGGAGCATGACATGGGGATGAGGAAGGAAATGGATCCAGCTGAAAGTTTCTGGGAAGGACCTAAGGCCTCAAGCAGGGATTGGAGGTTTTGTTGGATGTATGGTGTGTGATCACTCTGACAGAGTTTATAGGTGGAGGAGTCACGCAGTTAGCAGAGGCCTTCTACCAGGCAGTCATTGTAATTCATAAAAACAGTGGTGGAACCTTTGTCTGCAGGTAGGACAATTAGGTGAGGATTTATTTTGAGACTGTGCACGGCTGTCCTTTCTTCTTCTAAAAGGTTGGTATTCTTAGCAAGGAAACTGGGGAAGGATGGCAAGGCCAAGTTTGAGATTAGGAATTCCTGGATGGTGATCAGCGAGTGATTAGGTGGGATTGGGAGGGGGGGGGGATGGAGGAGGGCGGGGTGGAGACCGATTGGGTGGTAGTATGGGTTGGGAGAGGCAGCTTTCAATGTTGGGATTAAGTTGGCTTTGGTTGGTGGGACTGTGACAAAGAACTGCTTCCATTTCAGGGATAAAGAGAAGGAGAGCAGGTCCTTGAGAAGTCGAGCAGGATTAAATTTGGTTGTAGGGTTGAAAATGAGGCCTTTAGATAGGACTGAAACTTCTGTGAGGCAGAGGATTTTGGTGGAAAGTTTCACAACAGTGTTTTGGGATTGTTCTGGCTCTGGATTTAGTGTAGCTTTAGAAGGCAGTTCTGGGGGATGTGGCAAGTTGAAAAGATCGACTAGGCAGGGACTGGGTGCTATGAGGGAATGACAAGGAGGAACACTGTGCAGGATATGAATTGGATAGTGGTGCCCAAGGCAGCAGTAGGATGTCAACAGTTTGTGTGGCGTTAGGGAAATGGGAGATGATGTAGGAAATGGGCAAATGAAGGCATTACATGAGCCGGGCTTGATAACAGATAAAAGATGCCTAAAATGCATACAGGCATGCAAAAATTCACACAAATATGTAAAAATACACACAAACAAATATATAAAAAATGTAAAAAACAATGGGAAAATGCACATGTTGGGATCAGAAAAGAGAGAGGAGGAGGGAGGGAAGATTGGTTACATTGAAGTTCACGAGTTCATGTGGGAAGGCAGGTAGGGAAAATTACACACAAAAAAGTGTGAGGATGAATGAGGAGATGAGATCAATAGGAATAATTATAATTATCAGTGGGAAGAATTTGGGGCATGAGAAACTGCACCTACAATCTGCATGTTCGTGAAGCCATGAGTTGTGCATGGACAAGATCAGTGAACAGTGTTGTTCAGATGTCAGAGTGTATACGCCTTGGAAGGGGGTGGGGGAGAAAAATCATGAGAAAAGAGGAGAAAATATGAACAACAAAGAAAGGATCACAGCATTTTAGGAGAGAAGAAAAACTGTTAGGAACATAAAACAATGGGAAGCCCATGTAGGAATCTCAGAAATTATTAAAAGAGTTGATTGCTACACACTGTAAAGATGACATATTGAGTTGCAGATAGGCACAATGATAAGGCTGTTACACACTGAGCTTTCGGCCAAAACCTTCTTTAGAAAAGAAAAGCAGTCAGAGATAGTGGTCATGTGTGCATGAGGTGTGCCTGATTGTGTGAATGTGTACATGTTTTCCTTTTCATGGAGCCTGTCTGCAACTCATTGTGTCAGCTTTACAGTGAGTAGCAATGTATCCTTTTTGTAATTGTTGAAATTTTTATTTCTTATCTTAGTTTGCCTTCCCCTTATTTAATCTCTCCTACACACACCCTAAGTACGGTTTTTTATTTCAGTAATACCACTCTTAACTTCTTTTAATTGTTCATTCATTCAGTTCCCTTTGTATTTTAATAGCACATCTTGTGTTTGCACTGGTTTGAATCTCATTTACCTTTTGCTGCAATTGAGCAAGAGAGCTAAAAATTTCTTTTAACATGTCTATGTCAATAATGTCCATTGGTACACTCTCATCTATCTTTTCCACATCACTTGCAACATTATGTGTAGGCATTGGTTCCCAGTTATACCAAATAAAGGAAGGAAAATGCAGAAGTTTGCTGCATAAGACAATAAATTCTCTATGTAGCACACACTTGCAAATTTACTTAACTTTTGAGGTCTTCATCTCTGCTACTGCAATATGTAGCACTGTAGCGCTAAATCTGCCATAGTATTGTGTCGCATTGCACTGCCGCTGCCCACGTGGTTCCCAATGCTTGATCTGCTGCCTGTCTTATGTTGAAGTGTGAATAATTGTTAAAGCCTTCTTTCACTACATTTTGCCACATCCAACATACCCTTTATGTTTGGTTTTCCATGATTCACACATTCCAGACACGACCTCCCATTTTATAATGCTAAACAGTCCTGCTCAGTATCAAACTCATGTTGAAATTACAGTTTACTTTTTGCTCTCAAAGGGATGGTACTATCACTCAGTTCCTTACCAGTCTTACTGTTATAACATGATCACTTTAGTGTATGCAGCTGATTTCACCAAATAAAAAATCTCAGTTGACAAATGTACCTCACTTTATTTCATTCTGGGTCTATATTCCAGTATTGCCTCCATGGAAAAGACCCCGAACAAACATGTGCTGGGATCCCCCACCGCTTGTACTGCTTTCAACACATTCCTGACACAGAAAATAATTTATTCCAAAATAACAGTAATTTTTACAAGTTTCACACATTCTGGGATTCTAAGATATTTTTAAATGCTAAATTTGCTTGTTCTTGATCAAATACAATTATTCTGTTTCACTCCTGTGGAAAATTCCGCCATGACATGTTGTGCACAGATACGATATTATGCTCATATTTCCATGTGCCTCGTGAATATTATGCCTAAGAGCACAGATTTCTAGTAAAAGAACTACCATGTGCAAGTAAGATCTTTGAGTTATTTTTTCAGATTCTCTAGAACATTGTCTGCAGCTAGCCAATCATATCTTTGGTCACTAGTACTAATGATTTTTTATTCAAAATTTAAACTGTCGCTGGAACTTAACCCAAACCCAGGAAATTTTGATTATTAGTGATAGATAAAGGTCTACAAAACTGCTATATGGAACAACACTAAGCAGCTCGGAAGAGAGGGGGTTCAGGCACCTCTACAACTTATTGGGGTTGGAATATAGGTGGGAAGGAAGTGACATGTTAAAGTAATTGTAAGTGACTGTTATTAGCATCAGATCTATAGTTTTCAATGTTGATAGGTTAACTGGGAACAAATCCAGAAATGTTTCATTTGTAGGGCATTGGTGGAGGTGGGGATGTGAAGGAGGCGATATAAAAATTGGTTAAAAATGATAAATATTATTTCTGTATTTTTATTTCATGTTGTCAGGCTAAATGGTAATAGTACTCATGACAAGTGATCCACAGGGTGGGTGCGTGTGCAAAGTGGGTGTTGTTTCAAGTGTAAGTATGGAATATATGGAACAATTTTGACCTACCTGTGTACACCGATCACATAATTTACAGGAAAAAATCTCTGGAGGAGGAGGGGGGGGGGAGTGGGAGTGGTGGTGTCATGGGCTACAATCAAAAATATGACATTAGTGTCATATCCGAAGCCCTTTGGAGTCACTGGCTGATTGACAGCAGTTCTTATGACATTTTTATCCCCAGTGGAGTGACATAAAAATAAGTAACTGGGCGACACTAAGTAATTAGCAGGTTGTAAATAAAAAGAGGAGGTTTCTTCCCTTTGCTTCCAAACTCTAAAGAAACTCTTCTACAGTGCTGCAAGACAACAAATCCAAGAGAATGGATACAGTATGTGATGGCTTCTCTGCAGTCACTTGAGACTGGATTCTTTTATTCTATGAAGAGGATACACTGCAATAATCATACATAGCAAGTGGAAGCTTTGAGCCACCTGGGTCTCAGGTTTGGTCCCCTGCATCTCTCACACTGTGTGCTATCAATTACACCATCAGAGCATGCCTCATGGATTGACTCAATCTTTCAGCTCCTCACAGGTTTTACATTTTCATTTAGAACTTTGCTCAAGCTCTTCTTATCTCTCATAATTTTTGGACAGACCCCCCAGCAATGAGATGCCTTTGATTTCGAGCTACAGAAAAACTGTAACCAGTTTTCTGATGTACATTCGCAGCTGCCCAATAGAGTGTTCAGTATGCAACTCTTTGTCTCACTGTCAGTAATGTTTCTTCTTTCACCATAGACCAACATGAGTGTTTGTCTCAGGCAATGAAAGTTGCATAGCTATTGTCAGTTGGAAAACAATGAAAAACTGAAACAATTCTAAGTTTTTGTTGCTCAGTTACTTTCATTTTTCCATGTCCAGGTAAATGATTACTGTATAATTAAAGCACCCTTGTATGTGTTTCTTTTATTTTATTTTATTTTTTTTATTTGAGATACATATTCCATAGATCCAGTATGGCGTAATTACGCATGGATGATGAACGAGTCAAAGCAGATACAATATAGATATCATACGATACAATACATACTGGTGTATTACACATGGTAGATGATTGATTCAAAACTGGTACAATACAATGATATAATCAAGATAATAAACAAAACAATAAAAAATCAATAGTGATAAAAACAATACAGATAACAATGACAAAGGAAATAATCTGAATTACTACTCAAATTATTTATCTCTGCTGTTGATTTTTATCTACAGAGTAGAAACATTTTACCAGTAGGAATTCCTTTAGCTTTTTTTAGCATTTTATTTTCTTCTATACACTGTACATTACTCGGGAGTGCGTTAAAGATTTTTGTACTTGTGTACTTTACCTCTTTTGTACCAGAGAGAGATTTTTCTGTTAACAGTGCATATCACGTTTCTCTTTTGTGTTATAATGATGGTATGCCTCATTTGTTTCATATTCGGAGGAATTGAGAAGTGTGAAAGCCATGAGTGAGAGGAGATATTGTGAGGTACTGGTTAATATACCTAACTGCTTAAAAAGATTGCGACATGAGGTTCTTGGAGGAACACTACATATAATTAGGTCTACTTTTTTCTGGCTTACAATTTTTATTTATTTATTTATTTATTTATTTATTTTTTGAAAGTGGTGAGTTGCCACAAAATATTATTCCATAGCACATCACTGAATGAAAGTAGCAAAATATGCAGACTTTGATACGTTGATGTCTCCAGTTTCGGAGAGTATTCCGATGGCAAATGTTGCTGAGCTTAGCTTTTTTAGTGTTTGCTGTAAGTGGAGTTCCCAGTTGAGCCGGTTATCTATGTGAACGCCTAGGAACTTTGTACACTGAACGCTCTGTAACTGTTGGCTCTCATGTGCAATGTTAATCTCTTCTGGGCTTATATAACTGGATTGGAGCTGCATGTAATTTGTTTTACTGAGGTTTATTGCTAGAGAATTTGCTGTGAACCAGTTCAGGGCATTTGCAAGTGCTTGATTGGCATTTAACTCTACGTCAGTGGAGGTTTTGCTGGCTGTCACTATACTTGTGTCATCTGCAAACATTGCGATATCGCTAGTACTATTTGAAGACAGGGGTAGGTCATTGATATATATATATAATAAATCGGAGGGGAACAAGGACTGACCCTTGTGGAACTCCATGATGTACTGTTCCCCAGTCAGACTCTATCACTGCTACTTGTAGATTGTTAACACCTAATACTGTTTTTTGTTGTTTGTGTTCTAAATATGATCTGAGCCACTTACCAATTTGTCCACTTTTTGGGCTGCTTTTCCTAAAAGTATTCTGTGATCGACGCAGTCGAAAGCCTTAGTCAGGTCACAGAATATGCCAACAGGTAATTTTTTCTTGTCAAGGCATTCTAAAACGTTATTTGTAAGTGTGTACACTGCTTCAGTTGTAGATATACCTGATCTGAAATCAAATTGTTGTTTACTAATTAGTGCAAATTTTTCAAGGGGAATGGCAATCCTGACGTAAATTAATTTTTCAAAGACTTTGAAAATGCTGTTACAAGAGAGATAGGACGATAGTTGGAAACATCTCTGGGTTCACCTTTTTTGTAGAGGGACTTCACAATAACATACTTCATTCTGTCAGGTAAGATACATTGATTTAGATAGGAATTGAATATATGAGCTAGAACTTTAGAGAGTTGATTACAGCTGGCTTTTAAGAGTTTGCTGGAAATATTGGCTACACTCGATGAATTTTTACTTTTTAGAGACACTATGGTTTTTCTTACTTCTTGCACAGTTATGGGGGCCATACCTATCATGTCTATAGAGTTATGGAAAAGTTCTTTCAGAGTTTTTATTGCCATTTCTGTAGAGCCTTTGCATGCTGTTTTCTCAGCAACAGCAAAAAAGTGCTCAATAAAGATTTTAGCTACAATATCTTGATTCTGAACTAGCTTACCTTCATTGTTAAGAGCAATATTTTGGGTCTTGTTAGGGTAATTTTCGCCAGTCTCATTTCGTATCAATTCCCATATAGCTTTGATTTTATTAGTGGAGTTATTAATTTTTAGCACACATACATACTTTTTGATTTCTGAATGACTTTGTTCAATATTTTACAGTATTTTTTTTTATAGTTATTTAAAAGTGAAGATGGCGTCTAGTGTGGTTATTCGTGGTGATCAAGCGGAAAAAAGTTACAGTTTTGGCGCAAAAAAAAAGGAAATTGTGGGAAATGTTACAATGAAATAGCGAAATTAAACGTACGCATTTCAAGTATACAATAAATCGTGGAAGTCCTATCACGTGAAATTTCGCAACTAAGAAATGAAAATACCGAGCTGCAGAAGGTTTGTCGTGTTCCTAACGATAAAACTGTAAGTAAATTGCAAACTGGAGCTGTAGAGAATCTCGAGAAGCGGAAAGGATGTGCAAAACATGTATCTAACTTTGTAAATGATATTGTGTTCGCCGAAAAAAAAAACAGACTCACA
This sequence comes from Schistocerca gregaria, assembly GCF_023897955.1. NCBI lineage: Eukaryota > Metazoa > Arthropoda > Insecta > Orthoptera > Acrididae > Schistocerca > Schistocerca gregaria. Next base: position 309,812,622 of record NC_064923.1, on the reverse strand, counting down.
GTACTGTCGACAAATAGTGACAAACACATTAAGGACACTGAACTCCACAAACAGCGTGTGATACCAAAACAAACCAGGTCAAAAAAGAAAATTGCTACATAAATCGAAGCCCTGTAACTAAATGTAGTGAAACGGTCCAGACAAGTGGAAAGAAGACAGTTAACAAGATAAACAAGCCCAATAAACTGCGCGATGACAACTGTAAATTCACTCCGAAATCCAAATCGAAGTGCAGTATTCTCTTGCTTGCTGATAGCCACGAAAGAAAGTTAGCGGTAACCCCGCTAAGTGTAAACAATAAAATCCAAGTAAGTAGCGTGATGAAGCCAGGGGTAAGAACCAAAAACATCGTAGCAAATGTAGACTTAGAACGCAAAATGTTGCTGGACAATGATTTTATCGTATCTATAGCAGGCGCAAATGACGGCGTTTAATGAAGCTGAGACCTGTGTCGAAGGCTTGTCCATATTTATAAAACAAAACAAATCTAAAAATACTGTTGTTGCTACCATTCCACATCGGCATGATTTAACATACTTTTTGTGTGTTAACAAATAGATCAGAAAAACAAATGCAAGGATTAAACTGCTTTGCTCAAGTTATGAAAAATGTTCGATTTTGGATATAGGGACATCAGATAAATGCATGCATAATGTACATGGAGTACATTTGAACTATGAGGGGAAGCGATTTTTGTGTGAAAGATTAAACGAACTGATTACAGAAAAGATCGAACCAAGTACCTTAATTTACGAAAACAGTTCGTTCTCAACTGATATTCCAACTCACTTAAATACACTATCCTGTGCCAGCAACATACAGAGTGTTCAACACACTAGCCAGATAGAACCATTGGAATCTCCAGTTGTTGTTGTTGTTGTTGTTGTTGTTGTCTTCAGTCCTGAGACTGGTTTGATGCAGCTCTCCATGCTACTCTGTCCTGTGCAAGCTTCTTCATCTCCCAGTACCTACTGCAACCTATATCTTTCTGAATCTGCTTGGTGTATTCATCTCTTGGTCTCCCTCTACGATTTTTACCCTCCACGCTGCCCTCCAATGCTAAATTTGTGATCCCTTGGTGCCTCAGGACATGTCCTACCAACAAATCCCTTCTTCTAGTTAAGTTGTGCCACAAACTTCTCTTCTCCCCAATCCTATTTAATACCTCCTCATTAGTTGCGTGATCTATCCACCTTATCTTCAACATTCTTCTGTAGCACCACATTTCGAAAGCTTCTATTCTCTTCCTGTCCAAACTATTTATTGTCCATGTTTTACTTCCATACATGGCTTCACTCCACACAAATACTTTCAGAAACGACTTCCTGATACATAAATTTATATTCGATGTTAACTAATTTCTCTTCTTCAGAAACACTTTCCTTGGCATTGCCAGTCTACATTTTATATCCTCTCTACTTCGACCATCATCAATTATTTTACTTCCTAAATAGCAAAACTCCTTTACTACTTTAAGTGTCTCATTTCCTAATCTAATTCCCTCAGCATCACCCAGTTTAATTTGACTACATTCCATTAACCTCGTTTTGCTTTTGTTGATGTTCATCTTATATCCTCCTTTCAAGACACTGTCAATTCCGTTCAGCTGCTCTTCCAGGTCCTTTGCTGTCTCTGACAGAATTACAATGTCATCGGCAAACCTCAAAGTTTTTACTTCTTCTCCATGAATTTTAATACCTACTCCGAATTTTTCTTTTGTTTCCTTTACTGATTGCTCAATATACAGATTGAATAACATCGAGGAGAGGCTACAACCCTGTCTCAATCCTTTCCCAACCAATGATTCCCTTTCATGCCCCTCGACTCTTATAACTGCCATCTGGTTTCTGCACAAATTGTAAATAGCCTTTCGCTCCCTGTATTTTACCTCTGCCACCTTCAGAATTTGAAAGAGAGTATTCCAGTCAACATTGTCAAAAGCTTTCTCCAAGTCTACAAATGCTAGATTTCCAGCAGCGACCATAAAAGTGGTGAAGCAGAAGAAAAATAACTTCCAGGCTCCAGGAGGATTTTTGGTATCCTTCAATGCAGAGGAAGAGTATACAGCAGAAATTCCGAAGCTGAAACGAACAGTAGGCCTACATGTACACAGTGAAAGTACCCTGATACCAAGTAAGCCCAATAGTAAAAATTGTGCAGATTTAAGAAAGACTAAACCACTCACAATTTTCTATCAGAACATTGGCCTAAGAGGACTTAAAAATTCACTAGACCAGCTACTAATAAACATAAATGATATTGAAAGAGAAAAGCAATCAGATATACTATGCTCCACTGAACATCATGTCACTTGTGGTATTCAGATGTTGTGCTTAGACAGATTCAGTTTAGCATCTCAATATTGCAGATCCAACATGGAGAGGGGTGGAAGAGTGATTTATGTTAAAAATACTGTAGTATTTAAAACTCTTGATGTAAGCAAATTTTGTATTGAGCAGCACTTTGAAGTGTGTGGTATAGAACTGGCAACAAATAGTGTATCAGTAGTAATATTATCAATTTATAGAGCACCTGCAGGGAATCTTGGACTCTTTCTCAAACAGATTGAAGCAATGTTATCAATATAGTACCGAAAAACAATTTCAGTTATAATACTAGGCGACTTTAATGTAAATTTCCTGAATGAAAGTTATGACATAATGGAGCTGAAGCAACTAATGAGCTGTTACAATGTAATGCAAGTAGTTGAATTTCCCACTAGGGTAACTGACCACTCCAGTACTCTAATTGATAATGTGTTTGTTGATAACTCTAGGCACAGTAGCTTCACAGTCAGTCAAGTCCTAAATGGGCTGTCACACCATGATGCTATACCTCTGACAATCCCCCATTTAAATCTTAACAGAAAACCAAAAGCTGTCTGGAAAAATGTTAGACCAATAAATAAAGAAACAATGGAGACATACAGGCAGAAGCTACAGTTAGTTGACTTGTCTGAAGTATTCAACTCAGCAGACATTAACACAAAGTTTAATGTATTTATTAATTTAACATCAAATCTTTTTGAGGAGGTGTTTCCAAATAAAAGAGTCAGAGAAAATCAATGGAACCCTGCATTTAAGCCATGGATTACCCAGGACATCAAAATTTCATATAAAACAAAAAGAGAATTGTATGCCTCAGCCAGACAGTCTAACAATACTGCAGTGATTGGGCAATATAAAGTGTACTCTTAAGATATTAAGGAAGGTGATCCAGAAATCTAATGGTATGTATCTAAAAAAGGAAACTGACAAATCAAATAACAAAATGAAAACCATATGGAAATATGTTAAAAGCGAGACGGGGAAAAGCCTATCTGCCAAAGAAGTGATTAGCTTAAGAACTGGGAGCCTTTCGGTGGATGCTCCCTAAATCGTGGCTAACTGAAATACTGTTGTAAAGAAATAAGTACAGTCCTCTGCCATATTAGTAATACGTCATTGGAAGAAGGTGTTTTTCCCAACAGGCTAAAATATAGGCTTATACGACAAATTTATAAAAAGGGCGAAAAGACTGAGGCTACAAACTATCGACCAATGTCATTACTCTCAGTTTTCTTCAAGGTACTAGAGAAACTGATGCATAGCAGAATGGTTGAGCATCTTAGTAAATATAACATCCTCAGCCGTAGCCAGTTTGGCTTTCGGAGAGGGGTATCAACTGTGGATGCAATACATGCTTTTGTTGACAATGTTATGGAAGCCATAAACAATAATATGACGACGGTTGGAATATTTTGTGACCTGTCAAAAGCTTTTGACAGTGTCAGTCACCATATTCTCTTGAGTAAAGCCAAGACCCTAGGAATGGGTGGAACTGTAGGCACTTGGTGGCTTGAATCCTGTCTGTGTGGTAGAAAACAAAGTAATCGTGGAAGGACTGCAAGGTGGCCAGGTATCTACAGAATGAGGCTCCATTGCTGCAGGAGTACCTCAAGGCTCAGTATTGGGCTCACTCCTCTTTCTAATATTTTTAAATGACTTAGCACTATGTACAGAATATGGGAAAATACTCATTTTTGCTCACAACACCACTTCATCAGTTAATAATCTCTCAGGGAATGTGTCAAATGAGGCTGCAAATAAAGGTTTTGCAGATGTGACAAACTGGTTTGAAAGCAATGGCGCCGGCCGCGGTGGTCGTGCGGTTCTGGCGCTGCAGTCCGGAACCGTGGGGCTGCTACGGTCGTAGGTTCGAATCCTGCCTCGGGCATGGGTGTGTGTGATGTCCTTAGGTTAGTTAGGTTTAAGTAGGTCTAAGTTCTAGGGGACTTATGACCTAAGATGTTGAGTCCCATAGTGCTCAGAGCCATTTGAACCATTTGAAAGCAATGGCCTTACAGTCAACCTAAAAAAGACAAATTACGTTCCTTTCTCTTATAATACAAATGTTACTAATGAAATGAACCTAAAAATGGGTCAGCACGAGATTTTGAAGGTTGAGTCCTTCAAATTTTTGGGTCTGCATACAGATAGCAAAATGAAGTCGCACCACCATATTCAAGTTCTGTGCAAAAGGTAAAGCTCAGAAACGTTTGCCTTAAGAATAATTTCAGACACTAGGGAAATGAGAACAATAAAAACTGCATATTTTGGCTTTTTCACCAACTTATGGCCTATGGTATAATATTTTGGGGAAATGAACCAATAGCAGTGTTCCATGCACAGAAGCGAGCAATAAGAATTATGTGTGGAGTACATCCAAGGCACTCGTGCAGGGATCTGTTTAGGGCTCTACAAATCCTTACAACACCCACCCAATATATTTTTTCCCTGATGTGCTTTGTTTCAAAAAATAGCAAGTTATTCAAAATCAATAGCTCATACCACAGTATAACACCCGAAGGAAACTGGGTATCCAATATGAGCTGAAAACGAAAAGCATGGTCCAGAATGGGGATTTATACGGTGGCACCAAGATTTTTAATGCCTTCCCACCGCACATTAAAGAACTGGTTGGAAACATGCCAAAGTTTAAAGAAAATCTGAAGCAGTTCCTTTAGATGAATCCTGTTACAGTATTGATGAATTTCTTAACAAAAATGCATAGAATCTCTTGTTTGTGCTTAAACCTTACTGTGTGACCTCTACAATTGATTAATCATACTCTGTAAGTACAGTGTGACTTAATACATACCCAAATTTATGTATTTCTGTATATGACGCCTGTATAACTTAAGAACAATACCAAACTTTATGTATGACTGTATATTCTTTCAGATGTCCTGTATCTAAACTAAATGTAAGTGTATATGCTAAACTTCACAGTTTCTTTAATCTAATGATAAGATCAATGTATCTGTGCACAAAACAATAATCTGCAAAAACCTTGACTCGTTCTATATCCAGGGATATGTTCCCATATTGATCTATGGAACACGAAATAAATAAATAAATCTGATTTTTTGAGGCAATGTAGCCTACAGCTCTCCTTTTTCTTTTGCAATAAATCCTAATTCCAGTGGTAATCCAAGGATGGTTGGTGGATTTTTTAGTATGGGTTTTATATGTTATTTTTGGAAGGTACTTTCAAATATTAGAGCCACTTCATTACTGAAAAGGTTGTATTTGGAATTGGCATTTTCTACATTATATACTGGACTCCAGTCTACGTTTTGGAGACGTGATTTAAAGATCTCAATAGTTTCATCAGTAGATTTCCTAGTAATTTTCCAGTTGGGACCACTATTAATCTCACAAATACTTGAATTGTTAATGGTGAATCTTTGTCCATAATGATCAGAGAGACCATTCTGGGCTTGCCTGACAGCTGTATCATCAATCTTGGTTACTGGTATGTTGATAAATACGTTATCAATTAACGATTTTGTTCGTGAAGTTATTCTGGTAGGAAAATTTACAACAGAAGCAAGATTATATGAGGACATCAAGTTCTCAAGATCTGCTCTGTCTCTGGAGTTCATTAGGAAATTTACATTGAAGTCTCCAACAACTATGACATCTCTATTGAGTTTGAATATGTATATTAACAATGCATCTAACTCTTTCAAAAAAATGCTAAAGTTACCTGAAGGTGCCCTGTATAAAGCTACTATTGCTATACAAGAATTATTTAAAGCCAGCTCCATGGCACACACTTCAAACTGTTGATATATACAAAAATTCCACACATTAATTACACAGCAAGTGATGCTGCTTCTGACACAAATCGCTACTCCACCTTTTTCTATAAATTTCCTACAGTAAGATGTTGCTAAGCAGTAATTATCTACAGCAGGTTTTTCAATATCTGACATAACATGGTGCTCACTACCTTGTGGCTCCTGGATATTAATTGAGAGTTCATTAATCTTGTTGCTCAGGCTACATATGTTTTGAAGGTAAATAGTCAGATTTGGTTTTCCAGAACCACGTACACATTTATCCCTAAAAAAGAAATATCAGTTGACAGAGTGGGTTTGGTATTTTACACTATCCTTTATTTATTTATTTATTTAATTTTTTTTTTTTTTTTTTGCGAGATGGCGGCTCATATGGATGTAGTGGCAAATCGCTCCGTGAATATCGGTAAATTACCATCAGTGAATTGTATGCTATGTGCAAAAAAATTGATGAAAGGTGTTAAAATATGTGTAGTGGCACGTAAATGGTATCATTATTGTTGTTTCGTGGAAGCAAATCTCGGTCAACATAGGCATACATGTGACTGTGGAACTGAGTGCAACGGTCTTGAAACTGCATTTGAAATGTGCAACGCTGGACTCGAAATAAGTGTGAGGGAAGAACTGCAAAGTGACTTAAGTAAACCTAGATAATAAGCAGAAATGCCGAAAAGTTTGATCGACTATATGGACCTTCCCACAGATACCAAACAGGCAAACGAGAGTGTGTATATGTTATGCCTAAGAAAATCTCTCGACCTGTCTTAAATACCAATGTTTTTCATGTTCCACTAATGAATAAATATGATGTTCAAGTGCAGACAGCTCAGAATCACGGACAAAAAATCTCAGTGTAACAGGTAACTGCTCAGAAAGATCTGTTGAACAAAAAATTGCCAACAGAAACACGTTACCATCAAGTACTATTAAACGAAAAAATCGTGTGAGAGCAACTTGTAATAAAACTGAATACGAGATAAAAAAAGGAAACAGAAAAAGAAGGAAGAAATATACATATTATCGACGGGTCATGGCAAGGGACTGGCTACAATTATGTCTGATATGCAGTCCGAATATAAAGTGACTGGAATTTCGAAAACTGGTGCTCCTCTACGAGAAGTGCTGAAAAATTGTGAAAGTTCCATGAAAATCGACGTCAACTGTGTCATAATCGGAGGGGGAAACGATATCTATAAGAATGAAAGCAGTCTTGCTGTAAGAACACCGAAAGAATCGCTAGGAAAAATTTCACATGCGACGGTATTTGTTGTAAACATTCCCTACAGACACGATTTAACAGAAGACACGTGTGTAAACAGAGAAATTATCGCAACAAATCGGAAATTCAGGAAGATTTGTAGCGGTTTTGTGCACACAACTTTCATTGAAGCAACGAGTTCAGTAAGAGAGCATTTTACTAGACATGGACTGCCCAGAAACAACCTAGGCAAGAAAGTGCTGGCCAAAGAAATTCTCCAGGTGATAAAGACAGCAGGAGTGGATGCCTATGTAAAAATAGCACTAACTGCAACAGGTTTTCTGCCAATGACAACAGAAAAGAAAAGTGCACCAACAGCATATGAGGAAGAAACATCTGCAGATACACTCTACGATGAAAAAATTACAACTGTGCAAACATGTAAGGCATCACAGTCACCAATGGCATTATCAGTAACAGCAGTGGAAAAGGAAGTAACAGTGGCAGTAATAGCAGAAGTTTCACCAGCAACAGTAACTACAGTGCCTCTAAAACGAGAAAAGAAAATTGCAGCAGGAGAAGCAGCATCAAGTGTTTCGAGTAGACGGAAAACAGCACCTCCTGTCCGTCTAAATGATTTTTTAGTGGAAGGCAGCAAGATGAAGAAGCCCACGAGATAAGTAGTGTAACAAATTTCATACCACCTCACCAAAACGTTCAATCTAAAATAAACAACAATTACGATCTTAAAATTTGCTATCTGAATGTTCAAAGACTAATAGATAAAGAATTTATTGTAAACAGTTTTGGACTAGATAACAAATTTGATATTTTCTGTCTGAGTGAACATTGGGTTACTGAGAGTGTACTTCCAGTTGTCAAACTTGATAACTATACTGCAGCAAATAGTTACTGTAGAAAATTGCATATAAGAGGTGGTGTGGCAACGTATATTAATCAGTCATTCAGCTGCTCCCTTGTTAAGTTGGACCTAGATTATTTATGTGAGGAACAGAACTTTGAAGCCACTGGTATAGTTATGGACAGTTAAGTTAGTAATAGTATCCCTTTACAGGTCACCTAAGGGTATCATCAATGTATTTCTGGAAAAATTGGACATGCTGTTAAATGTACTAAGAGGAACCAGATGGTTGCATTATGACATATTAATTGGTGGAGATCTGAATGCAGATTTTGATATAACAACACATAAACGTACTGTGACTTAGTTGAAAAACCTTCTAAGACAGTGCAATTTGCACTCAATCAGTAACAGGCCCACAAGAGGTAAAGCATGTCTTGACAATATTTTTGTTAACTTTAAAACTACAGAAGAATCATGTGATGTTACAGTGTTTCCATTCGCAGATCATGACTCTGTATCTTTAAACTATACAAGTAGGTTCTGTATTGATAATAGTAATATTCCTAAGCCTGTCCCAAAAGTTATAATCACCAGACCTGCCACAGATGACAAAATTGTTCAGCTCTGTAAGTCCCTTGCTGAGAGAGACTGGTTCAACCAATGTCATTGTGACACAGGTTATAGTCTTAGTGCTGATTTGTCAGGAAAACTATTATTTGAGAGATTTTTTAAAACATTTCTGACACTATTTAATGACAACAACCCCATAAAGAAATGCAAATTAACTGACAAAGGCTTTACAAACAAGGCTACAAACAGACAAAATTCATTGTTCACTAAACAATTATCAGATATGAAAAACCAAGTTATGGTGTTGAACAATATATGTAGCAATCAGAAAAACAGAATATGCCAGATTAGCCTATATAAAATGCAGGAATGAGTATAAAAAAGCCATCGTGGAAGCCAAAAAAGCACATAATTTCAATACCATTGATAATTCCACAAATAAGTGCAAAGCTGCACGGAAATTAATAAATGGTGTTGCTAAAGATGTAAGAAACAAAAAATTAATATAAGTCCCCAAAAATTAAATGATTTCTTTATTAAATCTGTTGAAGATGTAGAAAATACTATAATCAAACCTGATATCAGTTCATCAGATTTACTTTCTAAAAATGTTTGCAGAACACGAACAGACACAGATATGTTTATGTTCTCCGAGATCTCACCTAGTCATGTCCTAAGCACTGTAAAACAGATGAAATCTTCAGACAGTGTAGATATATATGACATATCCTGTACTTTACTAAAGAAAGTAATAGACTATATTGTGTACCCCTTAACATTCTGTATAAATAAATGCATATCTGATGGTTATTTTCCCAAAGAACTCAAAGTGGCTAGGATAGTTCCAATATATAAAAAGGGAGATATGGACTCACCTTCCAGTTACAGACCAATCTCCATAATCCCAGCTTTTTCTAAAATACTGGAATGTGTCATTTACCAACAGCTATCTGTCTATTTTTCAAAATTAGGAATAATTAGTAAATCTCAGTATCGTATTAGGAAAAAGTTGTCTACTGTGGATGCTATAAACTTTGTAGTCAAATACTTACATCAAGTGTTTGAGGGTAAGGGCAATGCTCAACTCACATTTTGTGATCTAAGCAAAGCTTTTGACTGTGTAAAGCATAAGCCACTCCTAGAAACACTGGAATTCTATGGCATTAGACATAACAGCCTTAAATTAATAAAATCATATCTTCAGAATCGTAAGCAAGTTGTTGGTGTAGGGAGAGAAATGTCGAGTATAGAACAAGTCAAGATAGGTGTTCTGTAGGGATCTGTGCCGGGCCCCTTTTTGTTCCTGATAATGATAAATGATCTGCCGTCATTTATCAAGTCCACCACTGTGTTGTGTGCAGGTGATACAACATTTCTTCACGCTAGTGATGATTTGAATAGCCTTAAAACTAGTGCAACAAAGATAATTGACCAAGCATCCTTTTGGTTCAAGGCAAATGGATTCCTGTTGAATGAAAACAAAACACAGCAGATGGTTTGTAGTCTTAGAGACAAGCTTCTGTCAGATGATCCAAGTTATGTCAAATTTTTGGGGGTACACATTGATTGGGGTCAACATGTACAATATATTACTGGCAAATTGTCAAGAGTTATTTACCTGTTAAGGCGACTTATGGATTGTGTTCCTCAAAAGTATGTTAGAATATCCTATTTTTCATTCTTTCAAAGTATAATAACATATGGAATTATTTTGTGGGGAACTCTACCTGTGTACATGACATATTAATACTGCAAAAAAAGCTATTAGGATAATTACTGGTTCTGCATATAAGGCAAACCATTGTTCTGTGAACAGAAAATCATGACTGTAATAAACTTGTACATATACTATGTTCTAATTTATACGAAGAAGAAATTACCAGAAACAAAAACCAGAGAAAATGTACATATCCACAATACAAGAAGGAATAGGTGCCTCTATATTCCTTACCACAGATTGTCAAAGTCACTCAACAGCTACGAAATCATGGTGTACAAATTATTTAATAATCTTCCTCAAACTGTTCAAGAATTACCTGAACAATTATTCAAACAAACAATTCATGACTGGCTAGTCCTCTACCCATTCTATGATATAAGAGAATTTATCAACTGTAATATAATACTTGAATGTTAACAACAAACTTGTTGTTTCTTTCAAACTATTAATTGTATTTTAGTATGTATATGACGTTGTCTATCGCTGTAATGGCCGATTGACAATAAAATTATTATTATTGTTATTCAAGGTGGTCTGTTTCCATCTACTAGTAGACTGGGAAGAATCAGCTTTACCTGGTGTTTTCAGCAGCCATTTCTCCAATGTCGTCTGTCTATACCCATTCCTGCAGTCTTCTTGTGTTGTGGAGCACTCATTCTTCGAATGTCTGTGTTTTGAGTATACGTTGTTCCTAGCACGACGATTTCACAAATAATGGGCACTAAGTGACTTTTTCCACGCCGGTTGAGGTGAAGGCCGTGAGTGGTGTAAAGATCTCTACTAAAATTTTGCACGTTAACCATTTGTACATTTGCGTAACGGTTGCAAATTGCTGCATATTGACTGTTTGTATATGCTACTGACCTGTTAACACACGAGAATTGAGGCAAGTCATACCTGTGTGGAATATCGAGAAGAATGACGTTTGAGTCACTTGTGTGGTTTAGAGCAGATTTTAAGCCATTAACAGCATGTAAACCATCGTTGTGTGCAACGTCATTTGCACCATCACAGATTACAATGAAGTCTTCCTTCACTGTCTTTCGGGAGATGTTGTTTACAGTTGAAAGCACTTGGTCAAGACGAGCGCCAGGTTTAATAAAACCTGAAGCATTTACTTCACTGTTAACGCTTTTTATTTCGTGTGCAAGGCCTCTAAGATGACTATCACCCATTAAACATACATTTATTCTTCTTGCGGCATTTGTGGTGTTTGTTAAACTAGGTGTTGTCTTGAATGCTGAGTTTACCTTGCTTCTTTTGACGAGTGACGGTTTTGGCTGGGAAGGTTCCACATTTTGCTTAATAACAGGCTTTTCTTTCAGATGGTGCACGATTTGGTCTTTTCTAGGTAGACCTTCCGTTTTCTGGAGCACGACAGGAGAAATTATTACTAAATACGACGAAATGATTGCGCCATGGTTAGCGTTACCGGTACACCCAGAATGTGTTGAAATACTTGAAATGGCGACGGAATCTTCGGTCACTGTGTACACTTTATTTCTGTCGAATTCACTTACACCCTGCTCGGCGGTTTTTAGTTTCCCATGATCATTTTCGAGACATTTGAGTCTATCAGCTAACACTTTGTTTTCTGCCAAGGATCTGTGCACAATTTGTTGCAACGAATTAATAGTTTTAACTAGTTTTGCGTTGTCAGGATGGAATTTACATGTTACACACTTACATTTTGATCTGGATGTTTTTGCACAGTGGGTTTTTTGCCCTTACATTTTGATCTGGATCATTTCACTGTGGGGTGTTTGACTGGCACTAGACTTGAAACTTTGCGAAGCACATTCGTTGATCATCATCTTGCCATTGACGCCGGATAACATTTGAAAATTCGAAATAACTGGAGACACAAATTCACTAAACTTCTCAATCGCCGCCATCTTGAAATGACTCATTACTAACATTTTGAAAATTCAAATGAACACTGCGATCAAGTTAGAACTGTATCGTTAATAATCTACCCTTTTCATTCACATCACGGTATTTTTATACATAAGTCCCTTGTGATTCGGAACTGAAACTGAATTCTCAAGAACTGATTCACATTGAAAGTTGTACCACTGCAGTTAACTACCTGCATTATTAATAATATACCATTTTCATCCACATCATGGTATTTTTTATATATAAGCCCCAAGTGATTTGGAACTAAAACTCCATTTCCTAGAACTGATTTATATTGAAAGTTGTACCTAATGCAGTTAACTACCTGCATTCAGTGGGTTATCTGCAAAAAATTCTATACTAGCACACAACACACAAACATGCACATACACTAACGCCCCCCCCCCTCCCCACCCCCCCCCCCCCCCCCACACACACACCCACACACATAAATGGAGATGGGGAGGGAGAGAGATGGGAGAGGACATTGGTTTTTGTTATCACAATGGTCTTAGTTCACCCTTATTCATCCCTGAAGTTGTTAGAAGTAAAGTTAATTTATGCTCCCAGTATATCAAGAATAATTCAAATGTGTTACCTGATAGATCGCATTATTAATAATATTGCATCTTATAATACCACATATCGACTATCTTACTGCAATGATGTTTACCCAGTTTTTAACTTAATAAATTAATGATGTCACAATTCTTTTAACATAGTTGGTTTAGTAATCAAACGTTTCTCAGTAGAGATCAAAGAAAATGTACATCTTATGTAACTAAGTTAGATTTGGAATTTAATGTTTGTCTAGCAGTGACTATTCAGTTGAGACTATTGTCTTCAGCTAATTTAATTAGAGATAGCATTCTTTAGCATTACACACACACACACACACATACACACACACACACACACACACACACACACACAGTAAATTGGCTACTTATAATTTAAACACTGTAATGAAGCACCATTTGTTGCTCATAGTTGTGCATTTTTTGTTGACATGTTTGTACACAGTTGTAAAGACTTAGGGTCTTCATGGGTAAAGTGCTATTGTGTTTCAGACAAATGGATCCAAAGATCAGTGAAAAGACGATGTGGAAGCTCAAGTAAAGGGAAAGAGAATATGGTTCCAGATGATGGGCAACCAAAAGGAAATGAAATGAAAGGGTCCAATGAAGAGTTAGGACATCAGGTGAAATTATTTATCTTTGGCTGTTCAGAGTCAGAAATATATTTATTTCCTTTTCAGTAATATCATATTTACTATTTCAGGTTGAAAGTGAATCACTTGCTTTAACTGCACCTCATAAGCCATTTGTTCCCAAGGTTCCAAGTGGCATTGTTGCACCACTGTCCCAAAAACAAAATGCACTTTCTCCTGCAAGAAGTAAAATAATGCAAAGTTATGATCATAGCAATGATGGTTCACTCAAAGACTTAGAAGACAACTTAGAAGATGAGGTAACTTCATTACATTGTTCCAATTGTGGTTCTTCATTGCTTTATATGAAACACTAACATCTTCTTATTTTCAGGGAGAAGAGAGTACTCTTTTATTGGCTGGAAATCACAAACAATTTGTTCCAAAAGTTCCATCAAATTTAATGCTAAACCTTTCTAAGAAACAAAACACCAGCAATATATCTTTTCATTATGTCGTAGAAGAAATTATTTCAGAAGAGTATGTACAGCATTCAGACAAATAATGAAGTCTTGCGTTACTCATTTTTCCTTCAGAAGAAAGTTGAAAATGTTGCCTACAGTATAAAGAGAAAGTGATTTACACATGCCAATTTTTTTTATAAGTAACAGATTCTTTGTTTAAATAGTATTTCTACCATACAAATTAACAACTTACTCAAAGTATTTGAGTGGGACACAATGACTATTAATTGCTTGGTTTTAGCTTACCCTGATGTTCAGTCTTCATCAGAGTGACAAGATCGTAAGATTTAATTATGTGTGGTAGTGAGAGGAAGACCAAAAAATAAAACGGCGATATTTGAACATATAAGATATCAGCTTCAGTTGCAAATAGAAACCAAGTTTACTCAGGTTTCAGCCAAAATAATTTGGCCTTCTTCAGAAGTGAGCGACACTAAACTACTGCATGCCAAAGTTTGGCCATGTCAAGTATAAAACTGTGCTACAATTTTATACTTGACATGGTCAAACTTTGGCATGCAGCAGTTTAGTGTCACTCACTTCTGAAGAAGGCCAAATTATTTTGGCTGAAACCTGGGTAATGTTTGGTTTCTATTTGCAACTGAGGCTGACATGTTCAATTAACACAGTTGCTGACAGGGCTGCACAATGTTAAAAGTTCTGAACAGAGCGATAGTTTTTATTCATATTGTTGATGGATGGTGTAGAAACTTGTAGCCTAATAAATAAAAACAAGTACAAGAAAAACATTCCATGTAGTCTGATGAAATGGAAGTCATATCTGAAAAGGAGGTTCTATTTCAAGATGTTGATACCTGTAACTAATTATTAACTGTATTTGTGTTTTTGAGATTATAATATGTACAGTGGCAAACAACATTTGCTTCATTTTGCAAATGATATGACAATAATTGCTTTAATGAATTCTCTATAGATAGAGTAACACATCTGAATGGCCTATACTACATATATTGGTAGATGTCCTGTCTATATGTTGTTGCATATAGCAACTATTTTCTCAGTTTGTCATGATATGGTACTTGTTTCTTTAGAGATCTGCTTTAAGTTCTTTCCATTGTGTTGTGCCTCATTTTGGACTGGTTGTTTTACATCACCATTCGGGTTATATATTGGTACTGTATGTGTAAATACACATATTATATTATTAACATAGTTTTTTGGTGAGCAATTTGCAGAGAGCACGAGATGTCAACAATAGACAGTACATAGCTCTAACTCAACAACTTAGTTCCCCTTGAGCTCTTACCAAGTAGTCCCACACCTTGCATGTTACTTACCCTAAACACTATCTAAATACATAACTTTTATTGGTGCTGTGTGAGGTTACCTCATTTAACTTAATAACATTACCACATTAAATGTGAAAGATGTGTCCTGAAAGTTTCATTGGCACATGACCACTGAAATATTAGTCATTTTCAATTAAGAATGAATATTCTGTGTTGTTAACTATACTGGACTCATACAACTATAAATTGTTAAGATCATTTACCTTAACAGGCACAGTGCATTATATTGAGAGATGTTAGAGTGTTGAAACCTCATAATTACTTTGGCTACAAAGCTGATTGTGGGAGAGTATCTTTTGCTGACTTGAAGGAAGGTAACCTTCCTAATTGTGTTCTCAGGACATCTTCATATTTAGTTGATAACTTATTGCAGCTTAAACTTGCAGGAATAGCACCTGTCCTATTACAATAGAATTTGTGAAGTTAATTCCATCTGCAGACCAATTAATCTTATGATACTTTCAACAAACCTTTAGGAATAAGCCTCTTTCAAAACTACTTCCACATAGGAAAAATATATTAAAAACAAAGATTCCAAGACTTACCAAGCGGGAAAGCGCCGGCAGACAGTCACAATGAACAAAACACACAAACACACACACAGAATTACTAGCTTTCGCAACCGATGGTTGCTTCTTCAGGTCTGCCGGCGCTTTCCCACTTGGTAAGTCTTGGAATCTTTGTTTTTAATATATATATATATATATATATATATATATATATATATATATATATATATATATATATATATATATATATATACTACATTTGTCATTTTTTTTAGTTTGTTACATGAGTTTGTTTGACTGTGAAAAGGGCAGTTTTTTTAAAGCACTGAATGACTATTGTACCAGAATATTATCAAAAGACATATTATAAAACTCAAAGAAATGCTGGTCATATGTAAAGGCTGCTGGCCGGAGTGGGCGAGGGGTTCTAGATGCTACAGTCTGGAACTGCGTGACCACTATGGTCACAGGTTTGAGTCCTGCCTCGAGCATGGATGTGTGTGATGTCCTTAGGTTAGTTAGGTTTAAGTAGTTCTAAGTTCTAGGGACTGATGACCTCAGAAGTTAAGTCCCATAGCGCTCAGAGCCATTGTAAAGGCTGTCAGTGGCACCAAAGTTAATATTCAGACACTCGAAGATGAATCGAGAACTGAAATTGAACACAGTAATGCAAAAGCAAAAATCTGTAACTCCATTATTAAATTTCCCTCCATGAAATAAATTCAGAACCACTGCAAAGATGAATGATATAGATATTAGTAGAAGTTCCCGAAATTTCTAAAACTGAAGAAATTTCCAGTGTCCAATGGTATTCCTATTAGATTTTATATGGGATTTGTGGATGAGGTAACCTGTCATTTAACCACAATGTACTATAGATCCCAGAAATGAAAAACACTCGACCAAGTAATTGGAAGAATGTCCAAGTTACGCACACAAAGAAAAGTAAGTGCTTCACAAAACTGCATCATCCAATGTATTTGACATCTATCTACTATAAAATCCTAGAGCTCAAACACAATGTGGTATCTCAAATGAATGACATCCTTGATGTCAACCAGTAAGGACCTGCAATTCCAAATGCTACTCATGCTTTTCTCACATGATGACTTGGAAACCATTGATCAAAGCATTTCAATTTCATTTCATTTATTATCATCCTTTGCACCATTTACATGATACAAGAATTGTCATAATACTGTCCAGAATACGCACAGCAGAATATTACAAATTTCTATCAAATATATAAAATTAACACTATATAATATGTTGAAAATTAAAACATTGGATTAATGAGTTGTTGTTCTACATGCTCTTTTAACATGTACCATATGTGATGAATTTACTATATATATATTTAGTATATTTTGGAAAATACATATTACACTTAATTTAGAGTTAAAAGAGTATGAACGAGACATAGAAGTGACAATGAGAGCAGCATGATATTGACAATACTACTATCAGTTAGTGATTTAATGATTCAAAAAATTCCCCTAAGCTATAAAAACATTTATTTATCACATACTTTTTTAAACTCTGACTTAAATTTTCCTTCATCTTCTGTTTCCCTGATGCATAGTGGCAGAGCATTATAAAGCTTTATTCCACAGTGGTTCACATGTTTTTGAGTTTTTGTTTTTCTTGTTCTTTCTACATGCAGATTCTTACAGATAAATGTAATGTAGTCATGAAGATCTGAATTTACACGTAAACTACTCAAGTGTGTTCTTGTATGCAGTATGATTTTTAGTATGTACAAATATGGTACTGTAAGTATGTTTAGCTGCATGAATAAGGGCTTGTAGTGTGTTTGTGGAGAGCTTTGTGTAATAATTTTAATGGCTTTTTCTGTAATTTAAAAACCTCTCTCATGCGACATTTAGTTGCACCCCAGAATGTTATTCCATAGGAGATAATATAATCAAAAAAAGCCACATACACTAATCTTGTACACTCTGCCCACTGCAAACTCTAGAAATTATTATCAGTGCAAAACATACTGAATTGAGTTTTTTTGGATATGTATGTGACATGGTCTTCCCAGCTCAAGTGCTGATCAATGTACATGCCCAAAAATTTTGTAGACCAGACTTTCCCTATTTCATGGTCACTCAGTCACAAATGGTGATCATCTGTCTTATTTACTTTACCATACTGTATGTAATTTATTTAATTTAATTTGACTGTTAACTTATTAATGTAAAACCACTGTTGCATACTCTTCAGGACTTTTCAGCTGCAGTGAATAAGGATTTACTGTCATCACTTATAGTTATGCTTGTATCATCCACGAATCATATATTTTTTGATGATCTGTTGGGCCTTTCAATGTCATTTATATAGATCAGGAGTAATAGGGGGGCCGGAACACTACCCTGAGGGACACCTACTGCCACTTTCTTAGCGTCACATACCTACTGTATTTTTTGCTTATTCTGAGATGAGGTGAGTTCCACAACCAGAGTTCTATCTTGGCGATAGGATTCAGACCATTTCCTCCCAATTCCTCTGATACCTATTGTCTCCAGTTTGTCAAGGAGAATTTGATGATCTACTGTATCAAAGGCCTTGGAAAGTTATAGGTTGACTCCTATCACACATTTATTATTTTCTAATAATTTCTTCCATATAGGCCTGTATGGCTGTTTCTGAGCTGTGACCTGTCCGAAAACCGTGTTGATTACAATTTAGAAGATTAAAGGTGTAAAGCTAGCTTATAAGTCTAATTTTCATCAGTTTTTCAAAAATTTTTGATGAAGTTGGAAGGAGGTCTATAGTTTTCTATCTTATGTGAAATAGATGCAGTATTTCTTAACTTCTGAAAAACGCTTGACTCTGTATCACATCAGTTCTTACTGATGAAAGTATGATCACATGTGGTACCAGTATCAAACAAAATTTGTGACTGGATTTAGATTTCTTGCTAGGGAGTTAGTGGAAGGTTATCTTGGGTGGAGAGTCAGTAATGAATGTAGAAATAACTTCAGACTTGGTTCAAGAAAGTGTGTTGGGACACTTGTTGTTGATGTTGGATACTTTAAGGGGAGCCGGGCGCGGTGGCCGTGCGGTTCTAGCGCTGCAGTCCGGAACCGCAGGACTGCTGCGGTCGCAGGTTCGAATCCTACCTCAGGCATGGGTGTGTGTGATGTCCTTAGGTTAGTCAGGTTTAAGTAGTTCTAAGTTCTAGGGGACTGATGACCTAAGATGTTAAGTCCCATAGTGCTCAGAGCCACTTGAACCACTACTTTAAGGGGAGGTTTACTATCTTTGGCCCGAAAGAAACATGTTCTTCGAAATTTTTTCTCTCTGAATGTGTTATAGATACCAATGGCAAATTTGGTCAAAATGTTTATTGATATTTACTCTACAAACTGGAATTTTCCGACCGGAAATGTCGAAGAGCAAAGGCGGAAGTGTCGCCGGAACGAAACAAAATTGCGTGTAGACCTCCAAGCGGCGTATGTCACAGATCAGCTGGCTCGTCTGAAATCAAAATTGAGTTGACGTTAGCGAAATACATAAGATTATTTACGAGTTGTACCTAGCTTAAGTTATTTTGACCATAGGAAGCAAAATGTCGGCCATTTGAACAAAAATAGGGTTTTTTCATTGATTTTTCGACTTCGTCGGCCAAGTAAAAATATTTATACTTGATGGATCGGAATAAAAGTGGTGCAACTCCCAGACACGTTAGTTAACTTCGTCGGAAACAAAGAATCATGCCAATCGGTTCAGTAAATTTGAAGTTACCATACCGCGCAATAAAAAAAAAAGTCATTTCGAGAAAAACGCGTTTAAAGTTTTGACTACATATCAATGCAATAGTATGCAACTTACGTTCAATCTGCTATTCCGGGTTCATAAACTTGTCCTTCCTCTTCCTCATAGAGAGCGTTCTGCTCGATCTGGGCCATCCTACGCTACTCCAGAGCCGCTCGTATGGCCGGTGACAAGCGGTTTTCCGGCCGCATGAATCCGGTGGTCGTCCGAATGCTTGGCGAACTGCGTTGAATAGAGTCCGAGGGTGACGTTCATCGTTGTCATGGTCTTCGGAATTGCTGAATACCCTTCGTTGAAGCTGCTCACTGCCAGGAAATTCGCAATCTCCACAGCCTTTTCACCAGAATGCAAATGCTTGCGGGCTAATTTCCAAACACACGCATTCATACTTTCATTTGAATTTTGTTTGTTTCCTCCCAAGCACCGGTACAGTAACTCCTCCTCCAAAAGGAAAACACTCGTGTGTGAAAAGGCCGATTTAAGGCAGGTGCATTTTTTTGTTCAACCGCGAATAACAAACATTTCCGTTCCGTATTCGGAAAATCCGTTTCAGGGGTGGATTCTAAACACTTTATCGATCCAAAAATGCAATTTAAAAAAATCGAGTTTTTGAACAAAAAGATAGTAAACGTCCCCTTAGACTGACAGGCAATATTAACAGTAACCTCAGACTTCCCACAGAGAATGCATTTATCTATAATAAAGTACTTTCTGAAATTAAAAGTTCACAAGTATTCAGTAAGATATTGCTAATATTTCAAACCGCTGCTGAGATTAGCAATTTTCTTGAAATATATGTAAATGTAAAATAGACTCTTCTCAAACAAAAAAGTAGTATCCTATGACTAGAATAACAATGAGTTACTACTGGAATTAGTCAATCCATACAAATACTTATGTGAAATAGTTTGCAGGAATATGAAATCATTGTTGTTGTGTTCTTCAGTCCAGAGATTGGTTTGATGCAGCTCTCCATGCAATACTGTAAAAATGTAACCAGTCTGTCATTGTTGTTGTGTTCTTCAGTCCAGAGATTGGTTTGATGCAGCTCTCCATGCTACTCTATCCTGTGCAAGCTTCTTCATCTCCTAGTAACGACTACACCCTACATCTTTCTTAATCTGCTTGGTGTATTCATCTATTGGTCCCCCTCTATGATTTTTACCCTCCACGCTGCCCTCCAATACTAAATTGGCGTTCCTTTGATGCCTCAGAAAATGCTCTACCAACCAATCCCATCTGTCAGTCAAGTTGTGCCACAAATTCTTGTCCCAAATTTTCCTCAGTACCTCCTCATCAGTTACGTGATCCATCCATCTAATTTTCAGCATTCTTCTGTAACAACACATTTCGAAATATTCTATTCTCTTCTTGTCTAAACTATTTATTGTCCTTGTTTCACTTCCATATATGGCTGCACTCCATGCAAACACTTTCACAAAAGAATTCCAGACACTTAAATCTATACTCAATGTTAACAAATTTCTCTTCTTCAGAAACGCTTTCATTGCCATCGCCAGTCTACATTTTACATCCTGTCTACTTTTACCATCGTAAGTCATTTTGCTTCCCAAATAACAAAACTCATTTAGTAGTACTTTAAGTGTCTCATTTCCTAATCTAATTCCCTCAGCATCACCTGATTTAATTTGACTACATTCCACTATCCTTGTTTTGCTTTTGTTGATGTTCATCTTATATACTTCTTTCAAGACACTGTCCATGACGTTCAACTGCTCTTCCAGGTCCTTTGCTGTCTCTGACAGAATTACAATGTCAATGCCAAACCTTAATGTTTTCATTTCTTCTCCGTGGATATTAATTCCTAATCCAAATTTTTCTTTTGTTTCCTTTATTGCTTGCCGAATATTCAGATTGACTAACACCTGGGATATGCTACATCCCTGTCTAACTCTCTTTCCAACCACTTGTTAAAACAACAGCTGATTCCTCAAACTGGGGGGCTATCAAGTGTGGGGTCGCACAGGGTTCGGTCGTGGGTCCTTTGCTGTTCTTGATATACATCAGTGACTTACCATTCCACATTGATGAAGATGCAAAGTTAGTTCTTTTTGCTGCTGATAAAGTATAGTAATAACATCCAAAAACCAAGAACTAAGTGATGTAATTGTAATTGATATTTTTCACAAAATTATTAAGTGGTTCTCAGCTAACGGACTCTCTTTAAATTTTGATAAAACACAGTATATACAGTTCCGTACAGTAAATGGAACAACTCCAGTAATAAATATAGACTTTGAACAGAAGACTGTAGCTAAGGTAGAATTTTCAAAATTTTTAGGTGTGGCCATTGATGAGAGGTTAAACTGGAAGCAACACATTGATTGTCTGCTGAAACGTCTGAGTTCAGCTACGTATGCTATTAGGGTTATTGCAAATTTTGGTGAGAAGAATCTCAGTAAATTGGCTTACTATGCCTACTTTCACTCACTGTTTCGTGTGGCATCATATTCTGGGGTAGTTCATTGTTGAGTAGAAAAGTATTCATTGCTCAAAAACGTGTAATCAGAATAATTGCTGGAGCCCACCCACGGTCATCCTGCAGACATCTATTTAAGGATCTAGGGATCCTCACAGTAACCTCACAGTATATATATTCACTTATGAAATTTGTTGTTAATAATACTACGCAGTTCAAAAGTAATAGCAGTGTGCATAGCTATAACAGCAGGAGAAAGGATGATCTTCACCATGCAGGGTTAAATCTGACTGTGGCACACAAAGGGGTAAATTATGCTGCCACAAAAGTCTTTGGTCACTTACCAAACAGCATCAAAAGCCTGACGGATAGTCAACCAACATTTAAAAATAAATTAAAAGAATTTCTAGATGATAACTCCTTCTACTCACTGGCTGAATTTTTAGATATTAATTAAGGGAGGAGAAGGAAAAAAAAACTAGCTTAAACATTAGTGTCACGCAATATTTTGTGTAATTTAATATCTTGTACAGACATCTTTTGTTAACCTGACACATTCCACATCAATACGAAGTGTCGTATTCATGAGCTATGGAACAAGTATTAATCTAATCTAATCTGCTTCCCTTTCATTCCCTTCGACTTTTGTTTATATTTCGCAGTTTTGCTTTACTTTTCGAGAGTGCATGCTTCGTGTTAAGTACATTTGGTATAGATTAACTAATTAAATACGTTCATTAGTGTGGTCTTCAAGCTTGCCATTAAAGGTTTTTCTTTTATTTACATATTCTTCCACTTATCGCAGAAATTTCGTTTTCGTTACATTCGGCTGTTTCATTGGAGAAATTGTAGCGGCGTGGGAATTGGGGAAGCAAACGAGACTCTTCCATTGTTTTGCAGGGTTTGCTCAAGAGATAGGATTATAGCTGAACAGGAGGAGAAAATTAGAGCCCTTCAGGATGATTTGGAAAGAGCAAGGGAGGAACTGTAGAGGTTAAGGGGGGGGGGGGGGGTAATCAGCGATGGGAAGTGGTAGCTGGGAACAGGGGCCACAGGAAGAGAACATTGTCTGACAGTATCCCAATTGGCACAACCAACAGATTTGCCTTGCTTCCGCAGTTAAGTAAGGAAGCCAGTAGAAGTAGATGTAATTAAGATGCAACAGAATCTCACTAGGAAACCAACTGTTTCAAAAAAAGTAGGAAGTAAGAGGAAAGTTCTGTTGCTAGGTAGCAGCCATGGAAGAGGTGTGGGCCAGATTCTGCAGGAAAAATTAGGTGACAGGTACCAGGTCACAAACTTTTTCAAGCCAAGCGCAAGTCTTAGCCAGGTGGTAGAGGATATAGGTTCCTTGTGCAAGGATTTCACAAATCAGGATCATGTGATGATAGTGGGTGGAGTGGGAAACAGTATTGATAGGGATCAGGGCTACAGTATTGAGTGTGACCTGGTAAAAATAGCCTCGGCAACGACCCATATCAATGCTGGGCTGGTGCCTGCTTTTGTGCGGCATGATCAGCGCCAGTTGAACCGCTCTGTCAGGAGGATAAATATGGAGTTGGATCAGTTGCGTAGGTCAGCCACTCTGTCAGACATTGGATTGGTCCCTGTCGAGGCTATTCATAGGGGGGTTTTCACAAGGCATGGCCTACATCTCAATAGGAAAGGGAAGGGTAAACTACCAGGGCTGTTAGCGAAATCTGTAAGGGGGACACTAGTACTCATGAATGTACCTCTTTCTTAGACTAATATCAGTGTGTTACCATATTTAAACAAAATATTGGTATATTAATGAAAAACGTAAATTCTCACAAAAGTAAAGTAAAAAATGATGTTACCATTTTTCACCAAAATATTCCGGGATTGAAGAATAAAGTAGATGAGCTCCTGGTTTGTTTAGATGACATTGAATCTGATGATGTAATAGATATACTATGCCTGTCTGAGCATCACATTGTGTCTGATACGTAAAAGGTAAATATCAGTGGTTATAAACTAGCTGCAAGCATGTGCTCTCCACTTAAACTGAAGGGGGGCTCTTTTATAATTGTAACAGTATATAGGTCCCCTTCAGGGAACTTTCATTTATTCCTGGAAAGCTTGGATGCCTTGTTGTGCTATGTGTCAGATAGGGAAAAGCAAATTATTATTTGTGGGGACTTCAATGTTGATTCACTGAAAGAGTGTAATAGGAAGAATGACCTGGAAGTCTTGCTCAGTTCTTTCAATTTGACATCTGTCATTAATTTTCCTACTCAGGTAGTAAAGGGCAGCAGCACATTGATAGATAACACTTTTATAGACCAAGACGGGTTTAAAAATATAAATTCTTGTCCTGTTGAGAATGGGCTTTCTGATCATGATGCTCATCTAATTACAGTGTATGACATAGCTCCATTCAGTAATTCAAAACTACCCTCCAAAGTTGTGCATTCAATTAATGACTCAACAATTATAAATTTCAGAGAAAATCTTCAGCAGTTAGACTGGGATGAGGTGTACAGGGAACCCGATGCTAATTTAAAATATAACTTATTTCATGATACACTTGTAAGAGAATTTGAAAACTGTTTCCCCAAAAAAGTAGTTAAATCTAATTATAAGAAACCATGCAAAAAGAAACCCTGGCTTACTAAAGGAATAAAAATATCTTGTAACCACAAAAGGGAACTGTATCTAACAACAACAACAAGAAAGAGTAATGACCCAGAAACAGCCAAATATTATAAAAACTAGTCTGCTACATTAAGAAAGGTTATTAAAAAGTCTAGAAGCATGTACATCATGTCTCAGATTAATACCTCTCATAACAAGATCAAAACAATTTGGAATATTATTACAAAGGAGACAGTGCAACCAAGAGTACAGGATGATGGCATCACCATCAAAGCGAATGAAAACTTGATAAACAACAAGCCGGAAGTCGAAAACATTTTGAATAATCATTTTTTAAATGTTGTTGAGAAAATAGGATCTAAATGTTCATTAGAAGAATCAAGGCAGTTAATGGAAGAGGCCTTACCCACACAATTTGATACAATTGAAATTCCACTCACCTCTCCTTCTGAAATTAGCAAGATAATAAACTCTCTCAAGTATAGAAGCTCACATAGAATTGATGGCATTTCCAGCAGGATACTAAAAGCTTGTTCCCAAGAAATAAGTGAGATTATTAGCCACATATGTAATAGCTCTCTGAAGCAGGGCATGTTCCCAGATAGTCTTTGGTCACTTTTCTAATAGCATCAAAAGTCTGACAGATAGCCATATAGCATTTTAAAGGAAATTAAAAGAATTTCTTAATGGCAACTCCTTCTACTCATTAGATGAATTTTTGGATATAATAGGTGGGTAATTTCCCCAACCCACACAATAACAATAATAATAATAATAATAATAATAATAATAATAATAATAATAATAATAATAATTAAAAATATTAAGTGCCATGTAATATTTTGTGTAATGTAATATCTTGTATAGACACCTTTTATTAACCTGACATGTTCCACACCATTACGAAGTGTCGTATTCATGATCTATGGAACAAGTACTAATCTAATCTAATCTATAACTGCCATCTGGTTTCTGTACAAATTGTAAATAGCCATTTGCTCCCTGTATTGTACCCCTGCCACCTTCAGAATTTGAAAGAGAGTATTCCAGTCAACATTGTCAAAAGCTTTCGCTTAGTCTACAAATGCTAGAAATGTAGGTTTGCCTTTCCTTAATCTATCTTTGAAGATAATTCGTAGTGTCAGTATTGCCTCACGTGTTCCATCATTTTGATGGAATCCAAACTGATCTTCCCTGATGTCAGTTTCTATCAGTTCTCCATTCATCTGTAAGGAATTCGTGTTAGTATTTTGCAACCACGACTTATTAAACTGACAGTTCAGTAATTTTCACAACTGCCAACACCTGCTTTCTTTGGGATGTAATTATTATATTCTTCTTGAAGTCTCAGGGTATTTCAGCTGTATCATACATCTTGATCACCAGATGATAGAGTTTTGTCAGGGCTGGCTCTCCCAAGGCTATCAGTAGTTCTAATGGAATGTTGTCTACTTCCAGGGCCTTGTTTCGACTTACATCTCTCAGTCCTCTGTCAAATTCTTCATGCAGTATCATATCTCCCACTTCATCTTCGTCTACATTCTCTTCCATTTCCATAATATTGCCCTCAAGTACATCGCCCTCTATATACTCCTTCCACCTTTCTGGTTTCCCTTCTTTGCTTAGAACTGGCTTCCCATCCGAGTCCTTGATATTCAAACAAGTGGTTCACTTTTCTCCAAAGGTTTTTGAGATTCAGAACTAGCAAACTGCTACCCTACAGATGATGGTATAACAACTTCTCGCTGCACAAGCTCTGTCGGCAGCACAATTAACCATCAACCAGCCCAACAAATACCGCTGACCAGCATACCAATGTTCGAGGAATTTAACGACACAGAAGAGGAATGGCTTGAATACCTGACTCAGTTTCAAGCTTATTGTCAAGTTCATGTGTTCAAAGTTCTGCAAATTTACAATACTTCCTTTTGATTGTAGGGTCCCAACTGTTCAGGTTAATACAAAAACTATTCCCAAATGTGTCTCCTGCTGAACTCAGCTATGACCAAGTGTTCGCTGCATTAACTCCATACTATGACCAGTGAGTCCAAATAGCTGCAGCTAGATATCAGTTCTTTCACTTTCAGAAAAAGCTAGACAGAATTACTGCCATTGGTACACAGAATTAATGGGCTTGACTAGGAAGTATAAATTTAAATGTAGTTGTGGCAACTTTTACAGTGATTTAATTGTCCATAATACAATAACATTCAGTGTTCCATATAGTAGAATATGGGAACAGTTCTTAAAGTACTCTGATCAATCGCTTCCTGAAGTATTGCAAATCTTAGAGCAATATGATTCAGGTGCCACAGCGACCAATAAGTTTGACCAGGCCCCAGTTTGTCAGGTCGAGTTGCCCCTTCTATACAACAACCCCAAGCAGCCACAACAACAACAGTGTTCACAGCTGTTGGACGGCCATTTAGACATGTAAACAGGTCTGTGAATTTAGTGAAGTCTTGCCCTAGATGTTTTGGTTGCCATAAAAGACAGGATTACACATCACATATGGTAAAGTGTTACACATGTGGAAAAAAAAAGACATTCCAAGCAGCTTGTTTGCAATGGCACAAAAACGCCAACTTTGTCCACTCCCAGAAAAAACAGGCTCATGCACATGCAGTGAAAGCAAAACCTGCAAAAGGTTCTAACTAAAGTAAGATTAAGGTTGTGCCTCCTACTCCTCACCCTAGTGCTGTGCAATGATGTTCTAACAAACAATTTGTCTCATTACAAATTGCTGATCATTGTATGAACATTCAGTTAGACACAGGTGCCTCAGTAACTTTGCTTAATCATGCCACATATGAACAGTTAGGCTCACCAAGCCTTTCTAAATCTAGCGAGCACCTCACTGCTTATGACAGATAGGAAATTCCAGTGCTTGGACACTGTAGTTTGCCTGCCACTTACAAATCTCACATTAGGACAGTGAATTTTACTGTGTTGAAGTCAAGAGACAGTGAGAACATATTTGGTTTAGATGCCTTTGATTTGTTTGGACTTAGCATTAAAGTCAATGTACTTTCAGTGGCTGCTTTTACTCCCAAAAACAGTGTAGCTAGCTTGCTTAAAGAATTTCTTGAAGTATTTTCAGAAGAAATGGGGGAAGCTAATAACTTTGTAGCATGTTACACTGAAAGACAATGCACAGCCTAAGTTTTTGTGGGCCCACCCCATTCCAATTGCTTTAAGAGACAAAGTAGCAACTGAATTGAAATAATTGCAAGATAATGGTGTAATTGCTCCCATTCAAACTAGTCAATGGACAAGTCTTCTCATTTTGTTGCCTAAGCCTTCTGATCACATTCACATTTGTGACTTCTAGTCTACAGTCAACCCACAGACAGTAGTCGATACCTACCCATTACCTTGCCTTGAGGAACTCATGAGCAGGCTTGGTGCAGGGCGTTACTTTTCTATGATAGATTTTTGTGATGCCTACTTGCAAATTCCATTGGATGAAGAATCACAGAAAGTGTTTGTTGTAAATACACACTTAGGACTGTTCAAGTATTTGCATTTGCCCTTTGGCAGTTTTTCCACAGCCACCATCTTTCAACGTTACTTGGAGCAGCTACTAAAGTGACATTTTGTTCAAATTACCTTGACAGTATTGTCATCTCAGGTCATTCAACAGAGGAACACGTAGCCAATTTGCATACTCTTTTTTGAGTGTTGCCAGAAGTAGTCAAGTGTCATCTCAAAAAATACTGAACTACAGTACTTAGGTCATGTGATAATCAATCAGGATGTGCACCACTCCAATTCCATTTGCTTGCAAATGTGTCAGAACTGTGTCAGAACTGCAGTCAGTACTAGGCAAGATGAAATTCTACATTCAGTTGATACTGAATGCTGTACAGATTGTCTCTCAGTTGCATCACTTGTCTTGTAGAAATAGAAATGTGCCTTTTTTAGGGACTAAAGACTGTCAAGACATATTTCAGAAACTCAAAAATGCCTTGCTCAGTGACAGATGTTTAGTGCATTTTGACCCTGCCAAGCCACTACTTTTGCATGTCGACACCCCTTCCTACAGAATCAGCACTGTGCTTTTCACACAGAATTGATGCACAAGACAGACCTATTTCTTTTGCCTCAAAGTTGTTAACTCAAACTCAGTGCAATTATTCACAATCTGAAAAAGAAGCATTCACTATTGTGTATCATGTAACCAAACTCCATTGCTGTTTGTTTGGTCGCAAGTTCTCTTTAGTTACAGATCACAAGCATTTACAGTCCTTGTTTCATCCATCAAAGCTGATTCCTACAACAACAGCTAAAAAATTGCAACGTTGGGCTTTGTTGCTTTTGCAGTTGTTGTTGTGGTCTTCAGTCCTGAGACTGGTTTGATGCAGACTTTTGCAGTATCGTATGATGTTGTGTACAGACCTACGGCAGAGCATTGCAATGCATACATCCTATCTTACCTTCCGATTTTCCCAGACTGTGATTTTGATGCATCCACCAAATCTTGTTGCCACATCAGTGTGCAGGACTCTGAATTGCTGTAATCTCTTCCCTTTTACTGCAGAAAAATTGCACAGGCTGTGAAAGCAGACTGAGATCTAAAGATTTTGTCGCATTACATTCACACATCTTGGTCTTGTTCATTGAACAGTATCCTGAACTCATTTGTGCACTGATATATTGGACATCAGCATAACCTTTGCATTCAACAGGGTGTTATTCTAGTTCTGAATGACAATCACATGTGCTTATTCCCAAAGTGTTGCAAAAGGATGTGTTGCGATTGCTCCACCGAGGACATTGGGAAGTTGTTTGCACTAAACAGTTAGTGCAGTGGGACTGTACTTGGCAGGACATGGATGCCAACATTGAACAGATGTCATCACAGTGTCACACATGCATGAGAAACCAGCCCACTCTACCACAGACATTGTTAGCTTGGCCTAAGACTCAGTCACCAAGGCAGTGAGTGCACATAGACTTTGCAGGACCACTTTGAAACACTTGTTGGCCCATAGTGGTAGACTCTTTTAGGAAATTTCCATTTGCTGTGCCTGTGGCTTCTACCACATCACGTAGCACCATTCAAGCACTGTCCTCCATATTTTGAATAGAAGGTTTGCCAGAAGTACTTGTGTTGGACAATCGACAACAGTTCACTTCATGTGATTTTGAAAAGTTTTGTGAGCAAAATGGCATTCATCATCTAACAACTGCTCTGTTTCATCTTCAGTCCAACAGAGATTCAGAATGCTTTGTACACATCTTTAAACAACAGATGGCCAAGCTTTGCACCAACCACACATGGGAACATGCACTGCAACTCTTTCTCACCTACTATCACTCCCACCCCTGTCATGGACCATCACCGGCAGAACGTCTGCATGGCTGTAGCAATTGGATGCTGCTACACTTTCTACACTCACTGCAGCATACAGTGCTGCCAATTGTACACAAGTGTTGCTATGCGCCATGCAATCTTATTCTTTTCAGGGTTTATGGCAACCATTGGCGCTGGGAAAGAGATGTGATCCAGGAACGCATTGGCTCTTATATGTACTTGATTGCAGATCCTGATGGTTTGCATCGTGCATGTCATTTGCCCCATGATTTTTCTGCTTTCCTTCCTACAGATTCACAGCCTTATGGTACTGCACGGCCTTTGCAGCCACCTGATGGTGCCACCAGGCCACCCCAGGAGGAGCGGATGGACAATGCGCCCTTACCTTGCTGACCCAGTGGACCTGGACCCACCATTGCTGTCACCATCATCACCCCACAACACTCCCTCAGGACTGGATATGTTCTCTGGCAGCAGTTTTCTGGAATATGTTCCTGTTGCCTTGCAAGCCAGATGGCGGGGTATGGTCAGGAGTAGGTTAACCTCCATGGTCATTGCTCCTGGCTTGTCTCTACATCCAGCATCCTGCCTCCCTTCCCATTGTCATTCTCATCTTCCCTACATGACAATGGTGTGGTGTTTTGAGGAGGGAGGAATGTACTGGTGTAAGCTGTTGCTACCACCAGCACACTGGTTGGTAAACCTGTAGCAAGAAGATCGATAGTATGAAACCTGTAGCGAGAAGTTTGATAGTATGCACAGGATCAAGCTTGCCTATCATGAAGGAGGCCAGAGACAAACCAACAAGCAGCATGCCATAATGCCTTCTCAACAGCATGTACACTCCCGGAAACTGAAATAAGAACACCGTGAATTCATTGTCCCAGGAAGGGGAAACTTTATTGACACATTCCTGCGGTCAGATACATCACATGATCACACTGACAGAACCACAGGCACATAGACACAGGCAACAGAGCATGCACAATGTCGGCACTAGTACAGTGTATATCCATCTTTCGCAGTAATGCAGGCTGCTATTCTCCCGTGGAGATGATCGTAGAGATGCTGGAAGTAGTCCTGTGGAACGGCTTGCCATGCCATTTCCACCTGGCGTCTCAGTTGGACCAGCGTTTGTGCTGGACGTGCAGACCGCGTGAGACGACGCTTCATCCAGTCCCAAACATGCTCAATGGGGGACAGATCCGGAGATCTTGCTGGCCAGGGTAGTTGACTTACACCTTCTAGAGCACGTTGGGTGGCACGGGATACATGCGGACGTGCATTGCCCTGTTGGAACAGCAAGTTCCCTTGCCGGTCTAGGAATCGTAGAACGATGGGTTCGATGACTGTTTGGATGTACCGTGCACTATTCAGTGTCCCCTCGACGATCACCAGAGGTGTACGGCCAGTGTAGGAGATCGCTCCCCACACCATGATGCCGGGTGTTGGCCCTGTGTGCCTCGGTCGTATGCAGTCCGCTCACCTGCACGGCGCCAAACACGCATATGACCATCATTGGCACCAAGGCAGAAGCGACTCTCATCGCTGAAGACGACACGTCTCCATTCGTCCCTCCATTCACGCCTGTCGCGACACCACTGGAGGCGGGCTGCACGATGTTGGGGCGTGAGCGGAAGACGGCCTAACGGTGTGCGGGACCGTAGCCCAGTTTCATGGAGAAGGTTGCGAATTGTCCTCGCCGATACCCCATGAGCAACAGTGTCGCTAATTTGCTGGGAAGTGGCGGTGCGGTCCCCTATGGCACTGCGTAGGATCCTACGGTCTTGGCGTGCATCCGTGCGTCGCTGCGGTCCGGTCCCAGATCGACGGGCACGTGCACCTTCCGCCGACCACTGGCGACAACATCAATGTACTGTGGAGACCTCACGCCCCACGTGTTGAGCAATTCGGCGGTACGTCCACCCGGCCTCCCGCATGCCCACTATACGCCCTCGCTCAAAGTCCGTCAACTGCACATATGGTTCACGTCCACGCTGTCGCGGCATGCTACCAGTGTTAAAGACTGCGATGGAGCTCCGTATGCCACGGCAAACTGGCTGACACTGACGGCGGCGGTGCACAAATGCTGCGCAGCTAGCGCCATTCGACGGCCAACACCGCGGTTTGTGGTGTGTCCACTGTGCCGTGCGTGTGATCATTGCTTGTACAGCCCTCTCGCAGTGTCCGGAGCAAGTATGGTGGGTCTGACACACCGGTGTCAATGTGTTCTTTTTTCCATTTCCAGGAGTGTATTTAGGCTGCCGCCACTGACCAGAGGGCCTCAGTCACTGACGTACTAACTCATACTCTGGTTTGGCATCTCTCATTCATTTGCAGTGTGAGCTCTGTTTACATCTCAGGCTATGATAGTACATAGCATCAGATTATAGCAAGATTACCGACATTGTCTGCAAGAGGACTATTGCGGATGAGCTTGTACCACAACATATGGACTCAATTAAAGTAGCAGCTCTCTGTTCATGTAAATAAAGAACCATGTTAATCCATGGGTACATTTGTGATGTAGAAAGAGGACACTGGCCACCCACGTCAACACCCTCTCACTTGCTTCCTACGGTGCAATACTCTACACTACAATCTTTCACACAGCCCTTGTGCACATCCTACTGCAGACTTTGTATGGTCAGCAAGTGCAGTAACATTGTTGACAGCAGTGCAAAATATCCCAGTATGCTACTGCGGAAATGACTGGCATGGTGCTTGCATATAGCAAAGCAAATTGTAATGGGAGAGCAGCATGAAGATTGTGTGAGGAATGTTTTCCTAACAGATGTCCCTCGCATCATTTAATCTTCTCGTCCATCGAGAAATGTCTCACGAAAGTCAGAAAGCTACATGTAGATATTTTCTGCCTGAGGTGTGTTCATTGTTTGATGACATAGTAGCTCTTTGTGTTTGGTACTTGTGAATGCTATCCCCAGCCTACTGTTTGTACTCTGATAGGTGCTGAAATGTGATGCAGGTCATCCACGCTTGGCTTGAACGCTGTAGCTGGATGAGAATGTGCTGACAATGTTCTAAGGGGATCCAGCCGCCAACACTTGGCAGGTAGCACAGGCACTGCACATAGTTGAAAGTGCCATGTGACATGTAGTCCAAGAGCAAGTGACATGTTGTCCAAGAGTACTGGCCCCAACCATACCATGTGCAGAAAGTCCAGACATTACGGGAAAAGGATACCCCCTGTGGGTACATTTTGTGCAGTGGTATTTACAACAATGTGTATTTCAGACACAATTCCTGAGCTTGGTGCTATCCACAGATGAATGTATGCTTACTAGAAATAGACTATTAAACTTGCACAACATATATTTTCAGGCAAATGAAAATCCACATATGCAGATGATTCAAATTCACTGACACAGGGTTGGTATTAACATCTGATTTGAGAGAATTGGTGACCATATAATAACAGACTAACAGGACCGATCTACCTCACATTTATTATAAATGTTTTGTCTACCTTATTGGATGTAGTGCCACTAAATGTTCTGATGGACATAATACCTACTGACATTAAAACACTAAAAGTAGGCTAAATTAGAATGTCAGTGGCATTGCATAATTTTGGTGGGAGTCATTTACAAGGTATTGTATTTTGAAAAGTTCCCACGCTGACACTTGTACAATACCTGTGATAGCACATTAACCATCACAGATTCTGTTCAGAATGACTTGCCTTCCAGTCTGATGCGGAATGACTGGTGCACACATGCTAGCATTTCAGCAGAGATGTCCAAACAGGCTGCTGCAATATGTCACTGTATATCATCAGGTGTAGTTGGTATGTCCTTTTAAACTGCAGCTTTCCCCACAGGAAAAAGTCTAGAGGCATCAAATCTGGGGAATGGACCAGCAATGGTACATGTCCTCTGAATCCACTCCAACAATTCGGAAACAATTTGTGAAGACATGCTGTAGTACTTCATGCATTTTGGGTTGGACAGCCATTGTGTTGGTACCACAGGTTCCTCCTAATCTGCAGAGGAACATTATTTAGCACCTGTAGAAGATTATCTGTTAGGATGCTGTGATACTTATGCATCTTCAGCATTCTGTCTATGAAAAATGGGCCTGTGAGCTAATGGTTCACTATCCCACACCACATGTTTACACTTCATTGATGCTGACATTCCACCTGATGAAGCCAATGGGAATTATCAACAGACCAATAGTAAATGTTTTGGTGGTTTACCTGCCCTTGATTGATAAATGTGGCTTCATCACTGAACAAGATTTATGATACATCTGAAGTACCCTGTTTTACTGCCTTTGTACAGAAGACGATTCCCGTAATCATTTCTATTAAGCTGTTAATGAAGAGAGATGTGATAGGAATGGAACCTATGTTGGTGGAGAATGCATTGGATGCTTGCCTAACTCAGGCTACTACCTCATGTTATTGTGCAGGAGCTAACATGTGGATTAACTGCAGCAGCAACAAGAACATTAATTTCGCTTTCTTCTGTCATCACTTATTTTCTTCTGTTACGTTGTCTAGGTATTACCGTACCAGTTTCATGTAACTGGTTAAAGAAGCTGATAAATCATTTTCAAGATGGTTGACATCTATTGGGATATCTTGCTGCATACTCCATTCAAGAACAAACAGCATTATTCCTACACTCTCCATACACTAAGAGTGTGCCATCTTTTTCTACATTGGTAAATCCCATGGTCCACCCATGACCTACTGCTTGGACTGTCACACACTAACTGACTAGCAAGTTGCAGTGCACTCAAGGAAGACACAATCACACTATAAGCAATCATAACAATATCACATCTAGAAACTACATAGGTTGAATGGCACAAACAAGTGGAAACTTTTAAAAATACAGTCTCCTGTAAATGATGTGCACTAAAATTCTGGAACAAACAGCACTGACATTCCAATTTACCCTACTGTTACTCTGT
Organism: Schistocerca gregaria; assembly: GCF_023897955.1. Lineage (NCBI taxonomy): Eukaryota > Metazoa > Arthropoda > Insecta > Orthoptera > Acrididae > Schistocerca > Schistocerca gregaria. The sequence continues at coordinate 309,777,656 of NC_064923.1, read as the reverse complement.
TGATGTCAATAGGCTTTGTTCTATTTAAAAAGTATGTGTTTGCATAAAAAACACACTTTCTAAGTATTATCACAATCTGTTGATTGGCTAACAGTATGAGCCTGTGATTACCAATCCTGCACATCAATGGACTTTCCATTTCTGCAGTATTTGAGGTGCTAGTTTTAGGTGATTAACATGGAAAGTTTTCTGGATGACAAATTCAAATTGGGGCAGCACATAACGTCACATAAGGATATTTTGCATGGAATTAGCTCTATTGGTAGTGAATCACTGACAAGAGTGCTAACTTATGCGGTATAATTTACTTTCTGTTGTCCTGCAGAATATTCATGCAGAAAATCCAGTTACAATTCATAAAACATTTATTCAGTGAAAATGAATAATTAGAACATTATAGTATGTGAAAGAGATATCTAAACACTTTTCAAGAAGTGTCCTTAATACTGTCATTATGATTACTTTTGACTACATGTACACCTTAATGATGCTTGTTTTTGGCTAAAAAAATATCTTTCAAGTGAACTTTGATTTGTGTCAACCAAACTGCCAAACACAATGATAGTTCCTACATTTTCCTTTGTGTAAGACCGCGTGTACAAGATTGTGAGTGGATGTAAACTTCTAGATTTGCATATTTTACTGTTCACATTTTTTCTTTGTAATGTTTCATTGATTGTGTTGATACTTGTTTGTATTGTGATATATTGTGAAATTTTGAACGTTTGTAAGTGCTGTGATAAACTGGCACTGTTATCAATAATTGTAGGCTTTATGGGATGTAACTCTGTGGAGCTGCTCAGTACAATACCACTGCCATGAGGTAGCCCAACTACTCTCTCTGAATCTGCAGTTATTTCACTCTGATCTATGTTCATGAAAACGTGCTTTGTACCTAGTAGGACAATAAAATATATTAGGATGGAATTGTATGACCAATTATTTGTTGTTATACATAACTACTATCCTGAGAACTGTACTCCCTCACCCTCCCACACATCACCATTTCTCTGTCTTTGCAAAAGTTTTGAAAGCTTTGAGAAGCATAAGATACACAAAAGAAAAACTTTTTACTTATCTTCATTTTCTCTTCTTGCTGGCTGCAGTTTTTGCATATAGGAGTACATTAATGAGGCTAAAATTTTGATATTGTGGGTTCCAGTTGATCTGAATAATTAATTGATGAAATACTTTCTGTTGCTATGACTTTCTTTTATTTTATCCCATTCTTCTATATCACAGTGACTTCACAATCTCCATTTTTATAAAATGAACAATCACATTGTTATTGACAAAACTAAAAAAAACACATGCATTTCTATCCGAGGTATGCTCACTACTGCCTACATTCTGCAGTACTCACAATATTCCAATGGGTTTACAAAGCGAAAGAGTTTACAAACTTTCTTGACAAAAGAAGAATCTTCACCAAGTTATACCATTATTTTATAAATGAGTCCAGAAATAAATTTAATAATTAGTGTTAAAATGTGCAATTATTAATATGAATTAATATAAATGAATATTATGCCAGATATTTCATGGCTTCAAATATTTCTGAAAGAAGAGTAATTTTAGCTGTATATATCTGTTACAGATTAATTTCTTTTTATACATTTAAGCCTGAAATATAATACATCATATATAAAATCATATAAAATTCATTTAGTTAAACAGCCAGTATAATGTTCACCTATACAATAATCAAAACTATACATGGTATTGGATATTTCTATTTTTTTTTTTTTAAAAAAAAAGCTTATGTTAAAGGAGGGTGTCCTATTAAAGTGGTGACCCCGAAATTTCAACCACGTCTTGAATAAAATGTAAAACCTCCCATGCCAATCCATTGTCCTCCAGCCCAACCATTTCCTGCTCCAAACGGCATCGTTCTCACATCTTTGTCGACACCTGTGAATTCCACAAACATTCCTTGCCTCAGTTTGGTAAAGTTTCACCAAAACCTGGGTGAAGCACCTGATTCATCAGCGTGTAGTGAACCGACAATAATGCTTTCATTATTTTCACATCTGCCTTGCCAGACTCACACCATTTCACACCAAACCAACCAATGACGTTTGTCAGATTCTCAGTGTGACCTTACCAGTGACGGCACTGTAATGGCGCCAGGTAACTATCTGCCTAGCAATTCTGCTATGAGAATGAATGCAATTCCAGGTGAACACTGGCTTTCTGCCACCCCATTCATCAGTACACATAATGCTTCAAGCTCCCAAGCACGAAATAATGGCACTTAATCCCATGGACGCTCCTTTAGTGTCAGTGGACCTACATGCATTAACACTCCCAGTGTTTTGTAAAAACCTACCAGAGTACCATGATAGTTGGTCAACAATGCCCACGACTAAATCATTCTCAAACTGTTTCATACTATTTACCGCTTCCCAGACAAAATAACATCAGTTTGAATTATCTTCCTGGACATAAAAGTAAACTACCTGATATGGAATGTGTCATCATGCATCATTTGCCCACATCATACAGACACCACATCAACTGAGTGATGTCACATTTCCACCACCCACCCCATGTTCGCTTGCAGCCATCACTGCTATGCATGATGTACACACACTGCAACTCCACCATGTGTGTATGTAATGCCCGGATTCAGCACCACTGTCTTACCATTCATTACCTCATGAGCATACCATGTGCTCACAGCATCCTGCAGCTCCTGTGGACCAGCACTAAGCACCAGATACTGCCAATCATATCCAACTTTATGCTTGGCTTCCCCCTAACACACTGCAGATACCTTCACCTCATCACGATGCACTCCATCCTGAAGCTTCCACGTCTGCTATGCCTACCATTCTGCATTTCTCTTCACTACTTAACAACACACTTCTCCCCGATGCTTCAGTGCCTGCTGCACCTACAGTGCCGCATATCTCTTAGCTGCATTTCGATGCTCCACTCTGCAATTCCTCTGCTTCTGCTGCGTCTACCGTGCTGAGCAACAACCACCTCACAATGGTGTCAGTGTCACATAACCATGGCCCTTACCCTCCACATGTCCTCAGCTGAAACTCCCTCTGTTGAATGGGGACTCACCTATGCTGTGGTTTACACTTAGTGAGTGCATTATGCAGTTTGCAGGCAGTTTGATGACAAATTTGCAGTACTCCTCAACTGCCTTGGTGACAATGCCAAGCTCATTAATTACTCTCTGCTTGATATGCACACATAAACAAACAAGTATGAGATTGACAAGGCCCTTCTGCTGACTATCTCTCACACTAGAGCAACAACTTCATCCAGTGATAAGTGAAACCTCACTCGGTCATAGTATGCATTCCACACTGTGGCATAAGCTTTGCCTGCAAATTGATATGAGCCTACTACCAAATCATGCCTGTGGACTTTGTGGCTATTAAAACTGCCAGAGAGCATTCAAAAAGTGATGCTCATCAATCAGGATGCTCCACTAGATTTCAAACTATGCCTGGCTGACAGTATGCTAGCACCACTCATTGATTAATTCTCATCATGACCAAGCTACAGCTGACAACACATGAACCCAACCAAGCCTAGCCAACATCCCGGCCACTATTGTGCACCTCCTACCACACAGACACTGTCCATCCAACATATACTGGGACTTGCTGAACCTTGCCGAGTAGGCACCTGTAGTGCTCCAAGCAGACTCCTAGAGATGAACATAAACAAACACTACATTGCAGACTACCACTGGTACACCTCCTCCAGGTCACTGACACGTGCCTGCCAGTCAAAACAATGCAAATCGGCAGAGCACTATGCCTGTCCGCTTGCACTGCCTCTGCTGGCTCCACACTCAGTTCAGCACCGAAGCATTATGTTCCAGACAGCCTTGCTCATTCCCAAACTTATCTCACAGCCTGATACCAGTACACCAGATCACTCATCCTCTTCAAGTTGCTGGAAACCACCACTTCATGACAGCATCCACAGGTCTTATCTATGACCAGATGACCCTCACCTCTTCGTTTCTGATGCACTACAGAATTCTTACCTTCTAGCTCTACACTGGAGCTGATGTCTGTACGATTCCACTGTCTCTCACTCCTGCTACACTACTACACTTTCACCTTCGCCCATGCAATTGCATGCAGCTAATGACTCCATGATTCCAATGATTGGCATTGCCTCCATCACTCTCTATCTCGGCAGACATGCATCTATACTCTGGATGTACTTGGTGGCTGAAACAGTGGAAACCATCTTAGGAGCTGACTTCCTCAGGCATTACTGTTTACCACCAGATATGAACGTGCTCTGCTCCTACACACAATGACCAACGGCCAATCAGTGGCAAGATCAGTGACTCCCTTTCTGCCAATGATGTGCCACCGTCTCCTACTTCGAAGTGAGAGATGCCTCTAAATCTTATCTTGAAATGTCGAACTTTTCTGAATGAGCTCCATACAATATCTGTTGCACACTCTGAACTCCGGCATTCCACCTTGGATATGCAAGCTACCAACAACATTCTCCACTCTTGCATCACTGGGACGTCTAGCGAGCTCACTGTTCTTCTACACCTACAACCCCCCCTGCTCGATAACAAAGACATAATGTCGGTATGAAAACAGGTCAGTCAAGTGCCATTACCTAATTGTGCTCAACTGACCACACCTAGTGTTACTGATAGTGCCTCCGTCACCAGGTTGTCTATTGACAATGGTGTTACAATAACAATAACACTTATTGCTATCCCCTCAGCCCCCACTTCATGCCAGCCCATCCGGCTGAAGACTATTTGTACCATACATGGCAGGACAGTTCATCACATCAACATCATCCCCAGTTGACCAGACTGCGTCACCCGTACTGCCTACCTCCTCACAAACTCAAACTGGCAAAAGCACCCATCAACAAACTCTTATGTACTGGTATTGTTCAGCCATCCAACAGTGCCTGGGCTTCTCTTGTCAAGCTCTCAAAAAGGACAATACTTGGCAACTGTGTGGTGATTATTGGTACCTCAACACCCAAACTATAATGAACTTGCAAGACTTTGCACACAAACTTCCTAGTACCATTATACTCAGTGTTGTGACTGTAAAAGGGCATATTTATGGATACCTATAGCTGGCGAGGATATGGATGACATGATAGTTTTCTTGTAGTCTCCATGTGAACATGGGATTCATTTACACATCATGTTGGGCAAGTTAGCGGCAAATGGCATTGTAATTAAGAATGGTAAATGCCAACTGGCAGTTGTGTGTCACCTTTGTTGGGCATTTGGTTGATGCTACAGGGATACACGCCACACCAGAGAAAGGGGAACAAATCCGCCTCCTCCCTCCCCTCCCAGACAATTGAGCTACGACGTTCCCCCAGCATCATCTCCCATACGCTGCCAAAATACTCTTGCCTCTGACTGAACAACTGCACAGCAAGAACGCCACCATCAAATGACGCCTGACAGGGACACCTGAAATACTAATGACCTTCTAAAAGATTAAATCCGACCTTACGTATGCTGTCATCTTTGTCCTTTCATCACCCAGACGCACACCTCATGGGCACCGCAGAAGCCAATGAGCATACGATTGGTACAGTACTGCAGCAAGAGATCACTCTCATAACACAGCCATTGCTTTTCTTTTCTTGAAAGTTGACCAATACTCAGAAGAAGTCATTGATTTTCAATAGAGAGCTCTTGGCCATCTATTAGGCAGTCCACTATTTCTAGGATGAAATTGAAGGACACCCTCTAAATGACCACAAGCCTCTTGCAGAAGTGATTAAAAACTCTTCTGTTAACAGCATGCCAAGTCACTTTTACCATCGCAACCGGGTCTCTCAATTTACTAACAACATCAGATACATCTGAGGTGTGAGAAATATAGTTACGGACTACTTGTCTCACTTTCCGGCTACATCTGCTCAGCTGGACTTTTATTGACTCACTGGCACACAGGCCATAGATCCAAACCTACAACAACTACCCACTGAACAAGACACTGGGCTACAACTACAAAAGTTCACATTGACGGGAACTACCAAATCTGTTTGGTGTGATTTATCACATGAGAAGATACAACCTGCAAGTTCACAATTCTGTCATGAAACTCTGTTCGACTTACTGCATATCTGCACATCCCGGGGTATGTCCGCCACTCAAATTAGTCACAGAATGCTTCATCTAGCCCAAGAATGATTCATCTGGACCAAGAATGCTTCATCTGGCCCAACATCAAGCTAGATGGCACTGTATGCACCAGGGACTGTGCCCTTGTCAACAGGCAAAGGTAGGTCACTACACTCAGTCGCCCTTTCGGAAATACCCTTTCCCAAAGGGGTGTTATCATACCGATTTATTCAGGCCACTTCCCAAGTTGCAGGATTCAATGTACATTGTATCCATGAATGGCCATGGCCATATGACATGCTGAGTTGAGGCCACCCTGTTACTGGACATTTCATCAAACACAGTTGCCAGGCCTTTGTTTGTAACTGGATTGTCAGATTAGGCAGTGCTGCATCATTGATGACAGACCAAGGCTGACAATTTGAGTCTACCCTGTTCAATGCAGGTGTCGTCCTTTCCATTCGATTGCTTACCACCCCCCTCCCCTCCCCCCATCCTCCCCCGGTTGAACATCCTAGAGGAATAATGGCACCCCAAGCTCAAGACAGTGTTAATCTTCCCCTCACAGTCAAGAACCAATGCCATGCCCTGGGTGCTTCTCAGAATAAGGTCTGCTCATAAAGAAGATTTGATTGTGTTGCTTGCTGAGGTCCTATATGGTGAGCCACTCTGTCTCCCTGCAGAATTTGTCACTCAAGGTGTAGCTACATTGAACCACAATCTGCTGGAACTAGTGGAGCAAGTGTGTGAGCATATATGCAACATCCTCGTGCCACCACCTGCCCATCACATAAACCCTACAATATATGTTCACAAGGACTAAAACACCAGCTCCCATGTTGTGTTGCACACAGATGTCATCAATCTGGCTTTACACCCTTCCCGTGCCTACAGTCCCCATACCTTGGAGTCAAGAGGGACACCAACATGTTTGACATTATCAGATGAGACCACCTGCAGCCAACAGACACTCACTTCAAAGTACAGCTAAATATGAGTGACTTTTTCCTGGAAGATATCCTATTACCTTACGTGACTCAGTGTTAGTCATCCCCACAATTTCGCAAACAGGCAGGCAGGCCCCAGTGTAGTCTCCAGGTCAATTTAACATGCCACTTCCTTGCCCTCCTTCATTTATACAGCGGTTTTAACATCTTGCTTCACAGCTGATGGAGCCCTCACTGTCACTACCCTTGTATACGCCACTCCTGCCATGAACGATGGGGATGACGTCACTTGTACTGCTGCCACACCAGCTTCTAATCATCACACCAGGTATGCTGACCCCTGCTGTGTTGCTGATGATGACAACCTGCCTCCTACTGCCTCACCAGTCACTGATCATTATACTGCCTACACCACTCCACCATCCCCCTCTCCTCAGCCTCCAGTGGCTCCTACCACTTTGAGATTTGGCCAAGCACTGCCCCCGCTGGCACTCCTTGCCAATTACCACATTCAGCGATTAATACTTCATCTCTATCACACCAAATATCCTGCTGGTGCACACTGCTCTCTACCACATGCTCTGCACTAGAGGATAGGGGGAACGGCAGGTAGTCTGTGGGGTTGTAACTCCTTGGAGTTGCATGGAACAATAGTGCTGCCCTGAGGTAGCACATCTAACCTCTCTGGATCTGCAATTTGTTTGTTCTGATCAATGCTTGTAACAGCACCATGTAGAACAATAAAATATATATTATGGAATTGTATGACCCATTAGTTGTTATTAAATGTAACTACTATCTCAAGTACCACTCGTCCCATAGCTTAAACCTAACTGGGCTATTTTAAAAATTTTGAGAACAATAGGCCTTTCCTTATTCAAAACAATCTTTCCCTAATTTAATTGTACAACTATGCAAGGAATAGTTTATTTTGAGAATTGTTTGATGCTTACAAAACTATATTTTTGTAAGTTGGTGGTATGAGTGTTTTGGATACATAATTTATTTCATAGCAAAGAACTTTTGTGATTCACAGTTCTGCCAAAGAATATCTCACCCCTGAACTTCATTGTATATCAAAACTATTAAATGTGTGTTTTTGAGAATTTTCAAAAACTGCCATTGACATATCCATAATCTATGAACAATTTGCAGCAAATTGGCTTTTGTGAGTTAGTTACTGCGGCAGATTTTCTAATTAACTCCTTATATTGCATCTAGTTTTCCTTAAAGAGGTGTAGCGTTATATATTTTATGTATTTATCATAAATTAACTCTGTTTGTGAGTTTTCTAACAATTATAATTAATGTCAAAGTGTTTTAGGAAACTGGTAGTTTGTACCACAGCTTTTTGTGTTGCCTCAATGGAAATCTTATTTTGTGTATTTGAATCTTATTTTGTGTATTTGCTTCAATTACTATAGGGAATTAGCAACTTTTAAGTGCAACAAATTGAAAGATAATCAGTTGGGCTTAATTTAAAGTTATTTGTTCACTGCCTTGCAGTAATCTGCACCAGCCAAAATGCAGCCCCACTGTGGATGTTTTTCTCAAACATGGGATGAGTTGGTTGATGTTCATAAGCGGCTGTAAAACAATTGGTAGCTGCTGAAAATTGGTGTGTTGGAAGAGCTCCTGACAGTCATGTACCTGTGATATCTGGACCTGAGGTACCCCAAGTATTATCCTCTGCAGAAAGTGCAGGGTCTGTCATTACTCGCCCACATGACTTTGGCATGTCAGTGGTAGACCTAGGCATCCTGTACAGTGCGGACAGGCACCAGAGAGGACTCAGGGTATTGTACCAATCCCCTAATGAACAAGTTTGAGGTGCTGTCTTAAACTGAAACTGAGCCAGTGGGACTCACTTGACCTGTTTTAGGGAAATCTGTTTTCCCTGGTGTTAGGAGGAGGCAAATGTAAAAGTGTAGGGATCCATTGATCATCAGCAGTTCAAAAGTGCAGTAAACAATGGTACGCCTTAGGGAAATAGCAGCAGCGACAGGAAAGGACACCCAGTGTGTATGTATGCCTGGGGACCTCATTCAAGATGTTGGAGATGCTAGTCCAGCAGCCTTTGAGGGAGCATTATAAACCAACTGCAGATTGTGGCACATTTTGGAACAAAAGATGCCTGTCATGAGGGCTCCGAGGACATTCTTCCATGCAGTCACTGGTAGAGAAGGTAGAGAAGACCAGCCTTGTGCAACAGAGCTCACAATTTGCAACATTGTCCCCATAACTGATCGTGGCCCTTTGGTTCTGAGTCAAGTGGAAGGACTGAACCAAAGACTTTGAACGTTCTATGACAATCTAGGCTGAAACTTCCTGGACTAGCGCCATAGGGTTGAGAACTGTAAGATCCCTCTAAATGGGTCAGGTGTGCACTATACATCAGAGGCTGCCACTCAGATAGCTGACTGTGTTTGTGGTGCACACAAAGGTTTCTTAGATTAGGCAATTCTTCATCCAGTCCAGATAACAATAGCTGTAGCAAACCCAGAAGTATCAGTGTAATATTGAAAGAAATGCCTCCCACAGGTGAGAGTATTAAAATCCTAATGCAAAACTTCTGAAGCATTTGCAACAAAACGCCAGAGTTTGAAGTGTTCATGAAAAACAGTGAAGCTCACATAATACTAGTTACAGAAAGCTGGTTGAAACCTGAAGTTGATAGCACTGTAATTTTGGGGGAAAATTTAAGTGCGTATCCAAAGGATAGGCAAATGGGAAATGGAGGTGGTGTATTTGTTGAAGTAGACAAGAAACTCAAATCTACTGAGGTGGAAATTGATGCTACACACGAGACCGATTGGGCAAGACTTAATAAAATGGTGGCATAGAATGATACTTAGATCCCTCCATCACCCACCAGACTCATCTGCTGATGTAACCAAAAACTTAAGAGAAAACCTCATTTCACTTGCATGTAAGTCCCACCAGTCGTACTGTAATCATCAATGGATACTTTAATCATTAAACAATTAATTGGGAAAATTACAGTTTTGTTAGTGGTGGGTGTGATAAGACATCCTGTGAAATTTTGCTAAATGTCTTCTCTGAAAACTGTCTAGAACAGATAATTAGGAACCTAACTCTTGAGAGAAATATATACCTCCTTGAGGAAGTCAACATCAAAAGTGGTATCAGTGACCATGACACGGTTGTGGCAAGATCAATTACCAAAGTACAAAGGACAACTACATTAAAAATTCTGGTAATATGTAACGGCTATTAGTGGCACCAAAGTCAGTGTCCAGTCCATGCTGAATGAAATAGGAACTGAAAAGGAGTGTAGCAAAGCAAAAGTTGAAACGCTTAACTCCATTTTCAAATGTTCATTTACAAACGAAAACTGAGGAGAATTACACCAATTTAATCCTTGTACCATTGAAAAGATGAATGGAATAATTGCTAGTGTGAGTGATGTTGAGAAACAGATGAAATCATTAAAATCAAACAAAGCTCCAGGGCCTGATGGAATCCCTGTCAGATTCTATACTGAATTTGTGTCTAAGTTAGCCCTTATTCTAACAATAATCTGTCATAGATCCCTAGTACAAAAAACTGTGCCCAGTTCTTGGAAAAAGGCCAAGGTCACATCCATCTACATGAAGGGTAGTGGATGCGATCCACAAAACCACCGTCTAATATCCTTGACATCGATTTGTTGTAGAATCTTAGAGCATATTCTGACGCAATTCACACTTTTCTCACATGACATACTGAAAGCTTTGGATCAAGGCAGTCAGGTAGAAGTTGTATTTCTTTAGTTCTGAAAATCATTCGACTCAATACCATACGTATGCTTATTAGCAAAAGTATGATGATATGGGTTATCAAGTGAAATTTGTGACTGGACTGAGGACTTTTTGGTTTGATTGATTGATTTCTTTATTAATCCATGTAACAGTTTACATTGTGTGGATTTCGTCAGCAAAATCATATACAATACAATATACCTACAATTATACACATAAAATTAGTATTTACACACATTTTTGAGGTATCTTAAATTAGTTTTATATCCTTATGTAATTTTTAATTTTCTTATAGTACTGTACAATTCTGGATTTCGTATTATAATTATTTCCTCATGTATTACAATGCACGCTACATTAATTACACTACATGCTTTAATTCAGATAGTCCGTTACTGCGTAATAACTTTTATTTACTAAAAAAAATTTAGTTTTGTTTTGAACTGTCCGATTGTGTCAATATCTTTTATTTTTTTGGGATAATTTATTATATAATTTAATGGCATTGTACAACAAGCTCTGCTGAGTTTTAACTTTACTTTTCCTCTCTAGATGCAAATTGTATTGGTTTCTAGTTTCATAGCTGTGTACTAAAGAATTTTTCATATAGCAGTCAATATTTTTTTTTACATAGATAATACTTTGAAAAATGTATTCAAAGGAGACAGTTAGGATTTCCAGCTTTTGGAAATGTTCAAGGCAGTGAGCCCTACTGCCACTCTTGGTTATTACACTCCTGGAAATTGAAATAAGAACACCGTGAATTCATTGTCCCAGGAAGGGGAAACTTTATTGACACATTCCTGGGGTCAGATACATCACATGATCACACTGACAGAACCACAGGCGCATAGACACAGGCAACAGAGCATGCACAATGTCGGCACTAGTACAGTGTATATCCACCTTTTGCAGAAATGCAGGCTGCTATTCTCCCATGGAGACGATCGTAGAGATGCTGGATGTAGTCCTGTGGAACGGCTTGCCATGCCATTTCCACCTGGCGCCTCAGTTGGACCAGCGTTCGTGCTGGACGTGCAGACCACGTGAGACGACGCTTCATCCAGTCCCAAACATGCTCAATGGGGGACAGATCCGGAGATCTTGCTGGCCAGGGTAGTTGACTTACACCTTCTAGAGCACGTTGGGTGGCACGGGATACATGCGGACGTACATTGTCCTGTTGGAACAGCAAGTTCCCTTGCCGGTCTAGGAATGGTAGAACGATGGGTTCGATGACGGTTTGGATGTACCGTGCACTATTCAGTGTCCCTTCGACGATCACCAGAGGTGTACGGCCAGTGTAGGAGATCGCTCCCCACACCATGATGCCGGGTGTTGGCCCTGTGTGCCTCGGTCGTATACAGTCCTGATTGTGGCGCTCACCTGCACGGCGCCAAACACGCATACAACCATCATTGGCACCAAGGCAGAAGCGACTCTCATCGCTGAAGACGACATGTCTCCATTCGTCCCTCCATTTACGCCTGTCGCGACACCACTGGAGGCGGGCTGCACGATGTTGGGGCGTGAGCGGAAGACGGCCTAACGATGTGCAGGACTGTAGCCCAGCTTCATGGAGACGGTTGCGAATGGTCCTCGCCGATACCCCAGGAGCAACAGTGTCCCTAATTTGCTGGGAAGTGGCGGTGCGGTCCCCTACGGCACTGCATAGGATCCTACGGTCTTGACGTGCATCCGTGCGTCGCTGCGGTCCGGTCCCAGGTCGACGGGCACGTGCACCTTCCGCCGACCACTGGCGACAACATCGATGTACTGTGGAGACCTCACGCCCCATGTGTTGAGCAATTCGGCGGTACGTCCACCCGGCCTCCCGCATGCCCACTATACGCCCTCGCTCAAAGTCCGTCAACTGCACATACGGTTCACGTCCATGCTGTCGCGGCATGCTACCAGTGTTAAAGACTGCGATGGAGCTCCGTATGCCACGGCAAACTGGCTGACACTGACGGCGGCGGTGCACAAATGCTGCGCAGCTAGCGCCATTCGACGGCCAACACCGCGGTTCCTGGTGTGTCCACTGTGCCGTGCGTGTGATCATTGCTTGTACAGCCCTCTCACAGTGTCTAGAGCAAGTATGGTGGGTCTGACACACCGGTGTCAATGTGTTCTTTTTTCCATTTCCAGGAGTGTATATTGGGTCTTTTATTAGAGTCCCTTCCAATTTTGATTTTCAAGTTTGACAGATTCATTTTCCTGGTACCAGTTTCCTGCTTCACAATCTTCCAAACTGCCTTATTTTTGTATTCAGCAGAAAGCACCAGTTTGGAGTTATGAGCTCTCTTTGCTGCAAGCAATTTTTTCCTATATGTTTTCCTATATCTTTTATAAAAGAATGAGAAGGCAGGATTAGTTTGGCTGTGTTTAATGGAGCTCAGGTACTTTAGTGTTTCAGATGAGTTTTTTATTCCTTTTGTGACCCACTTGCTTTTTCCTGCTGTTGATAATGGACATAATACCTTAGGAAATGTTTCTTAAACTTTAATTTAAACAATGTCATGAAATTTTTGAATTTTTCATTTGCATCTACCTCTGAGTAAACTGAGTCTCATTTTTGTCCTGCTATCTGTTTGGCAAACTCATGCCTATTTTGTTTAGAAAAAATTCGTCTGTAAATATGCATTTTCTTTGTTTCTCCTGGAGCCACTTTTCTATTAATGATTTGACCTGAGTGATTAGATAATCCTAGCTCTGCTACCACCACCTCACAGTTGTCTTTGCCTAAATCCGTTAACACCTGATCAAAAGCTGTCTTTGAGTATTTTGTTATTCTGGTTGCACTGTTAACCATTGGAACTAGATTGAACCTTTGGGCAAGACTTAGTAATGAGTCCCATGTAGAATCAGGATTCAGTTTATCCACATTTAGGTCTCCACATATGAGAATGTGGTTCTTTGGAGTGGATATCTTGCCAAGAACATGATTAAGTTTGGAGAAAAATATGTTAAAGTCTCGACTAGGAGATCTGTATATACATAAGATAATCAAATTCCTACACCTGTATTGGTCCCTGATTTCAACTGCTGCCAGTTCAGAATGTTGCTCTTCACTGATTACACATAAATCGCTTCTGGTCTTATACTGGTAATTTTGTTTTACATAAATACAACATCGTCCACACTTCATAGAAGTCCTACAGTATGCACACCCTAAAGTATAAGACTTGTAGTATACTAACTGATTAATTTCAGCCTCATTGCAACAATGCTCAGTGAGACAAACAACTGAGCACTCTGTAGACTCCAGCTCAACTTCTAGCTGTTGGATCTTATTTGCTAGGGAACATATATTTTGGTGAACAACTGTTAAGTAATTTTTTCCAGCACTATTTGCTTTCCCAATTTTTTTCGTTTTAATGTCGTTGTGTTTTTGTTCAACTGCTTCGTTATTACGATTACACTCACGTTTTTTGTTTGCATATGGTATTCTTGGATAGTCACCCCCTGCAGACCGTATTAGTTCCCCTTATTTTTTATAATTTTACATAAGTCCAGGAGCGTTTTGTTGAAAGTCATTGCACCTAGTCTGTTTAGGTGCAGGCCATCCCTACCCAGACATTTGTCGTCGAGAAATTTATTTGGGTCAACAAATACAGCGCCAAGTTCGTCGCACTGTTCCCTGATGCCAGTGTTTATTTTGTTTGTATACGCGTTACTCACCGATCTTCTTTGTAGAATTCCGTTGATAACAATTCTGGAGCTTGTAAACAAACCTTTGGCTGACCGAATTACATTACGAATATCATTTATGATTTCTTCTTGTCTGCCGCTTCTAATAGAGTTTGTCCCTACGATAATTATCACGCCTTTAAAATTTGCGTTGGAATCATTGTTGTTTTGGTTGGATTTTTCCGTGTTCCTATTGTTGTTGAAATGTTTCACAATCTGCTGTGGTCGGATTCCAGGGCGAACATCGACTTTACAGTTCGGAACCACTACATTTTTTAACATGGAATCGCCGATAACAAAGAAATCACTTTTGTCGATCTGTTTTGCTGGATTGCTTTCACATTTATCTTTTTTCTTATACGTCACAGTTTTCCACTTATATTTGCTTACAGATTTACCGCACGAATCGTTTTCCGCCACTGTTTTCACTGGGATTTGCATATGCGAGTTTACACAGGGTTGTTTACTTCCCAGTAACGGAGTTTGCACGCGGGAGTTTATTGAATTTCCACATGTTTTGCTTTGTGCCACTGTTTTTGCCGGAATATGCACATGTAAATTTTCACGGTTTTGTTTTTTGCTCGGGAACGGAGTTTGCGCGCAAGAGTCCTCACATTTGTAAGAGTCCTCACATTTGTTTGTTTTGTTCTGTAATGGGTTTCCACATACGCAGCTTGCCGATTCACTTTTTAGCTTTGCCCTTTCTTCTTTCAGAGATTGAATCTCTTTTTTGAGAGTTCCGACATCGCTTTGTAGCACTTTAATTATTTCTTCTTTTGACTTTATGGTACTTACAAGTGCTGATGTTTCCCACTGCAAACAGTCGGTGCATGTCCACGGAACTTCGTCACTAATGAATTTCATGTTCACTTTTGCGGACTTATCCAAAAATTGCACTTTACGCATAGGATTCCTTTTATCACACGTTTTCTGCATTGCTTACATGTAGAACCGCTGACTTTTTGCTATTTGGTAGAGAGAGACGTGTCGTTACACTTTTCATTCGGCGCCATTTTGATAAAAAAAAACCACAAAGGCATGGTTATCTTGGATGGATAGTTATTCTCAGATATAGGAGTAACTTAAGTGTGCCCCAGAGAAATGTGTAGGGGCCCTTGCTGTTCATGTTGTAATTAATGACCTTGCAGATATCTGCAGATGATGCAGTTATCTATATTGAAGTACCATCTGAAAGAAGCTGCATAAATATTCAGTCATATCTTGATAAGCTTTTGAAGTGGTGCAGAGGTTGTCAACTTGCTTTAAATGTTCAGAAATGTAAAACTTTTTTCTTCACAAAACAAAAAATGTAGTGTCCTGTAATATCAATAAGCCACTTTTGGGCATGACTAACTCATACAAATATCTGGGTGTAACACTTTATAGGGATATGACATGGAATGATCACATAGGTTTAGTCATGGGTAAAGCAGGTGATAGACTGGTTTATTGCCTGCTGCACCAGCGGCTGGGAAGCCATCAGTCATGATGTCCGCAAGGTCATGGATGGGCCACCCACTGTGGGACCGGGTTGCCGTGAAGTCCGGGCGTCAGTCCCCGGTGGTGCCTGTGACTAAGACCGCGCTGCGGCCAGTCCTTCTGCAAGTTCTCACTGTAGTTAGTCAGCCATGGTGCCGACTGAACTCGGGCTGACCTCCAGAACTGAAGTTGACATCTGGTGGCAAACAGATGACTCCTGCGAGCTGGAATAGACTTCCGGAATCATCACCTATGAAGATTGAACATTCGGACACGGACCACGTCGGTCCTCAGATCCGAACTGCTTCCTAATGGCTTCTGTCTGTTGCTGCCTGTGCTCCACTATTTATATCCGTCAGGAGGACGTTTTTTAACTTCGGTGGTAGCTTTTTGTTATTACTCCCTCAATATATTGCAGCATAACTTAGCGTGCTGGCCTTACTTCCCCTTACTCAGCACTCTCCAGGCTTTGCTCGACGCTCGGTCTGTGTGTGTCCTTGCGTCAGACTGTTGGTAGACTACTGCTGTCAGCCAGGCTATCTGTGCTTGCTTACTTCGCAATGCCTCGGTCACGTCATGCCTCTGTTTTGCCATTCTCCACTGCATGAAGCAACACTTACTACATGTGGCCGCAACACTGCCTCTTCCTAAAAATTAATTCGTCCCCGAATTTATCCTATATGTTAACCATAATTCTATTCTATATTCTACTTCTTCCCTATATACTTCCAGGTTGCCCGGACTCGTGCCCTACTGGTAATCCATTCTACAGGAATCTCGTGGAGCGGTCTTGCATTAACTTGCTGAATCCTCCATTTTAATGAGACATATACCACACCAATAAATACAATGAACACGGTAATAGTACTGGTTGAAATACCAATGGTTACTATGGTACGTTTCCACCTGTTATTGTACTCCACATGCCTTAATAATTGCTGCATTGAAATTTGATCTTTCTCTGGATCTACTAGTTTATCTATCATTTGCAATATTGTAGCATCCAAGGTTTTGTTAATATACATAAAATTTTCTCCTGGAGCGATGCTGAATGACGCATCTGGCCAGTACAACTTCAGATGAGTATCTGTAACCTTGGTGACTCCCGTGACTGTCGCTGATAAGCTGAAACGATCCCCTACTATTTCACAATTTGTCCCATTGATTAGCAAACCACTGTCCCATAATTCCATCTCCGTGGTTGCTGTCTAATTCCCATTGTCTTAACACTTGGCTGATATCCTCTCTGTAGTGAATAGTGAATACAACCAATGCCTCCCAACTTTCTGAAAATGTGGCGTAGGCTTCACTATTATTCTCCAACACTCTGAAGCTTCTGCTTCTGCCCTAAATAACTGGATCTCACATGATCTCTTGCCCATGAAAACAACCCGTGATGGACAAATGAAAACTGACTCCGTTAGACATCTACTCAACTCTAAACTCGACATAGTAGCATGTGTATCCCCCTCCTTAGAAATTAATAAAACCTCCTGTGTCCTGAAATGTACACCCTTCCCCATTCGCTCCCATCTGACCGGATAAGGATGCACTGTGTAACAGTGATACTGTCTCCCCACACTAGTAACTGGAAATCTAATCCCTCTATACATCTTAACTATATCCATTGTTACCTTAATCCTAGACATATGATGAAAAAGTGACATACTCACTTCAATTATCAGCACTAAATGCTCTACCTCCTCTGGAAACTCTCCCTCTGCATGCTTCACACTCCATCTGAATTTTTCTGGTGACATCAACGTCACACTCACCTGCCCGTGCAATGCATGGTGTACTGCCTCTTGCAATTCATCCATCCTCACTTGTGTATCACCAATGCTGTTAATCAGTTCCCGCAGCAATTTAGCCATTTCCAGCTTCCTTTACACTATATCCAATCGCGTTTGTACCTGTTCCAGATCTGTATTCAATAATTTCTGTCTTTGTTCTATATATGCTCATAACCCTGTAGCCATACCATGCCCCACGCATGTCACATTCAACAACTGTGTACCTAATCCCCTTATCTTTGTTGTGTGTACATCCACTAACTTCCCTATGCTTTCTTCCCTGTCACGAATAACTGTTAAAGAATTGTTCAGATCCTCAATATCGTCTCTATCCTCTGTTCCAGAAATTGTTTTCAGCAACTTCCCACCTGCATTCAATCACCCCTCTTTACTCTCTTTCTCCTCCCTGGAATCATGCTCACGACTTGGCGCAGTTGTTCCCTTATTTCCTTACATGACCTATCCAAAGCATCGTACTATTCTTGCATGTCCCATAATATTCTGTTCTTAGATGCAACCGTTTCCACACTCAATACCACCTCCTGTAGCTGCCGCATTTCGTTCCTTACCTGTTGAGTGCCAGCAGAAGCATTCATTCGTGACTCGTGAGGATCACATCCGGTTGTTTCCCAAACAACACCCCACTTCACAACGGCATATCCTGTACCTGGCCAGCTTGTGTCAGCTGCCAGAGGGCTATGCACCATACTAGCCACTTGTACCACATCCCACATCACCTATACAATGGAGAGAGAATGAAAAAACTCCCATCACTACCCCTTAATACCAATAAAATAACACTAGTCCTTACACACAGAATAATTATTGCTAACTACACATCCATCGAACACAACTTATACTTGATACCCAGTTTACTGTGTGCTTCTGGTGCTTCTTTTCGCTTTCTGCCAGAAGGAGATGTACATATACATGGATCTACTACCCCCTGGAACGGCTTAACTCTACTAATGTGAACCACCGTTGTCTTGGTAGGCAATTGTAATATTACATTCACAGGTGATGTCATTTCCAATACTTGGTACAGCCCCTGGAACTTGTTTGTGAACTTCTTGGTTCTCCCTTTTGGAACATACGAATTAGCTAGTAGCACCCATTGGCCTACTCTGTATTGTGGCAACTTCCTCATTGTAACTCCCATCCATTTTTGTCATTCCAACGCTTTCGTGTTAGCTCTTCTAACTCTCTGCCAAATTATTTTTTTTGCAAGTTGCCGTACATCCTCACCCTCTGCTTCCAGCCTTGGATGAAACATGTCAAAAAGTGATGGCATCTTCCGCCCATACACCACTTTGTATGGCGACAATCCTGTCGACGTATGTACCTTACTATTATATGCACTGGTTACAAATTGGAAGTACATATCCCAGTCGGTGTGTTGACTATTTACATAGTGGCTCAACATCTTAGCGATCATGCGATGCACTCTCTACGTTTGTCCGTTTGCTTGCGGATGGAATGGACTAGTCCGTAGTTTCTTTACCTTCAGTAACTTACACAGTTGCTTCATCAGTTCAGATGTGAAATTAGTACCTTGATACAAGATTAAGGACTGAGGTATCCCATACCTGAGCAACAAACTATTAACTAAAGCTTATGCCACCATACTTGCTTTCTGATCTGGTAATGCGACCATGACTAAATACCTAGAAAAGTGGTCAATCATTGTTAACACATACTTATTCCCTGCTGCACTCCTATTAAATGGGCCTAATACATCAATTCTGATTTGTTGGAAAGGTCTGTCTGCCTCTGGTAATCTTTGAAGCTGGATCTTTTTATGGCTCAAGTCCGCACACTGTGCGCATGGCACACAATTCCTGATGTACCCATCCAAGTCATGACGTCGTGTCCTCCGCCAGAACTTCTCCACTATCTACCTATCTGTAGCTGTTCTCCCACCTTGTCCTGAAAGAAAATGGTCATGCACCTGTTGCAAAACTTCAGATCTTAACCCTGCTGGTACAACGACGTGCAGACCACGTTTCGTCGACCTGCAAAGTAACCCGTCCTGTACTAGTAACTGCGGTTGCTTTCTGAACAATTGGCAATCACTATCCATGGCTTGTGCCCTTTTTCACTCATCTTCAGTCACCCCTGTTACTTGTAATACTGCCTCTTTCCTGCTCAATGCATT
Organism: Schistocerca gregaria; assembly: GCF_023897955.1. Taxonomy (NCBI): domain Eukaryota; kingdom Metazoa; phylum Arthropoda; class Insecta; order Orthoptera; family Acrididae; genus Schistocerca; species Schistocerca gregaria. The sequence continues at coordinate 309,757,728 of NC_064923.1, read as the reverse complement.
AGCATTGGCATATTTCACACCTGGCTTGTGTATTACCTCATACTCGAACTCACTGAGTTTCAGCGCCCATCTCACTAGCCTACTTGCTGGGTACCATTTCAGAGCTGAATGATCCATCACAACCTTAAACCTTCTACCATACAGATAACACCAAAAGTACGAAATCCTGTATATTACCGCTAACAATTCCTTCTCCGTCGTGGAGTAATTTTGTTTCGTCTTGTTAAGTTGACGAAACGCGAACGCAATCGGAAGTTCTTTGCCAGCAATTTCTTACCCAAGTACAACCCCAATAGCGTGATTAGACGCATCACATTGTAGTATAAACTCCTTCGAAAAGTCTGGAAACTTCAAAACTGGATCTGATATAAGTATCTGTTTCAACTCTTGAAATGCTTTATCGCACTCTGACGTCCACTGGAAGGTTACACCTTTTCTTAAGAACTTAGTAAGTGGCCTCACTATTTCTACAAACTCCTGTATGGATTTTCGATAATAGCTCGCAAGACCAATATACGATTGCAGTTGTTTAACTGTTTGTGGAACCGGAAAATCTCTTACTGCAGAAGTGAGATGAGGGTCTGTCTGTACCCCGTCCTGACTGATAACATTCCCAAGATAATTTACCTGTGCTTGCGCAAAATGGCATTTGTCCAAACTTAATGTTAGCCATGCTGCCTCTAATCTTTTAAACATCACCTCAAACCGTTCCAAATGCTGCTCTATATCTCTTGAAACTCTATAATGTCATCCAGATACACCATGCATTTTTTCAATTTCAACCCACAAAGGACTCCATCCAACAACCTCTGAAATGTTGCTGGAGCATTTTTATTTTTGGTCTGTCCTCCAGACATACCTCAATCTGGTGATAACCGTTCGCAGGTCCATAGTGCAGAAAAATTTACACTGCCCTAGGTTGTCCAATGTTTCTGTGATATTCGGAATCAATTATACATCTGCCATTGTACGTTCAATCAAATGTCTGTAATCGCAACAAAATCAAAATTTTTTCTACCCGTCTGGTGTCTTCTTTGGAACTAGGACCACGCTACCAGACCAAGGACTATTACTGTGCTGAATTATCCCATCTTCCTGTTGTTGCTCTATTAACTGCTCTACTACTGGATGTAATTGTTTCGGTAGTCTGTATCACCAGAGCGTGATTCCCTGTCGGAATACAATACTGTGTTATCGGTGTAGCAGGTAATGTACCTTGTGCTTCAAACAATGCTTTATACTTTGGTAATAATGTTTCCATACCCGAACGATCATTTCCTCTCAAATGTTTTACCTTGTCACAAAGTGCAGACAGGCTGACGGTTTGCTTTACATCATAGTCTTGCCTCGAAGTATCCATGTCCTCTTCATCCATTAACTCTACTGTGGCTATTACTAATCCCTTCGGAAGATCGACATCATTCCGCCCGAAGTTATCTAAACTCACTGGAACCATAAACTGCCCATTTATGTCCATTACCCATGTTACACTCCTACGAATGAAAAATGCTTTTTGTCTAAAACCTCATTACTCGGTAGTGGTTCTACCAAGAATAACCCCTGCTGTGGCACATTGACATCCACCAGTACCCAGATCAACTTCCCTGTACCTGTTCATACTTTGTCACACAAAATCACCTTTAATGCACTTGTACACAATTTAGTTGGTATCACCTTAGCTATCGGTGCACCTTGCAACTGTGAAACATTTGCAACGGCAGTACACATTGAGAACAAGTTCCCATCGAGTTCCAGCGTATGTTGCGAAAGGTCAATTTTGGCGTGATGTTTAATCAGAAAGTCCAACCCAAGTATCGCTGAAAATCCCTGTCTCACAGTTGACAACACCTCCATTTGCTCCCGGAACCACATGCTCCCTATCTTAAACTTGAGCTGTGCTGTCCCTAGTGTATCTAATTTTTTATCACCTAATGCATGTTGTCTGTATCTCGGAGCTTCCAATCCTTTTTTGCCCACAAGGTCCACACTGACATCTGATACATACACTCCAGTATCTACTAAAACTATTCGCCACTCATCTTTTATCTAAACCATCAAACTACAATCCACCTCTTCGTGCATTCTCTGAGTACATCTTTTTACTGGGAATGCTTCCCGACAGCAGGAACACTCCCTTGTTTGTTTAACAGTTTTTTACCTGCTGTATGATTAATCCGTTTCTTGGCTTTACACTGATGTGCCTTATGCCCTATTTTCTGACGATTGAAACACTGCGGTTCCTGACATTGTCCCTTAAAATGACCTTGCTTCCCACAATGGTAACACTCTTTGGAAGACAAAAATATTTTCTTGTCATTGCGACTTCTAGTGGTGCAATCCACTTCCTGCAAATGTGTAGCTACTCGCAATGCTGCTGCTAAGTCACTTAGATTTTCCATCTGTATTCAGCATGAAAAATCGGGCGAGACCCCTCGCAAAAATGCATCTAAAGCTCTATTCTCTGCTTCTTTCAATAGAACTTCATTTGCACTCACATCCTGCGTGAACTCATACGTGTACACATTTGTTCTCCTAACTCTGTCCGAAAATTCTTCTACCGTTTCACTCATTTTTTGCGTCATCCTCCCCAATTTTTCTCTAAAAAATCTGGCACTGTTTTGTTTCCTAAACCTTTGCAATAATCCCTCAACCAACTCGGTGGATGTAGTAACATCCTTTAACCCTTCGTGGTATGCCACATAAGTCTTTGCGTCTCCTACTAACCGTAACCTCGCCATTTGCAAACACATTTCATCCGACCAGCCACACAGTCCAGCTGTACTATGTACATCACGAATGAAAACATTCACATCCTCTGATGTTTTACCTGAGAAGGAAGGTATCAAATTAGCCGCTGAACAATCTGCCACACCGGAAAAGACAGTACCCTGAGCCTGATAGAGTATTTTGCAACAATTGTTGCTCCATCCTCTGCATGTGCTGCTTTTGCAACTTATTTTCTTCAATCAGTTTCTTGACTTGCTCTGTCAATGCGACTACGGCATCACTTGTCCCGGTTGCACATGTCTGTGGCATTTTCCACCTCACAAAAATAATATTGTATTACCCAGACGCAAGTTAATTCCTAGCACGTCTAATGGCAAGCCATCTAGACTTACCACATTGCTGCATTACATGACCATAGAAGCCACACATATCACAAGTGCATGGTATCAATTTATCGCAAGGAGCGACGTGACCTATTAATCCACACACTACACATTTAGAAGGTACTAAGTTAACATGACTATCATTCCCACGAAACTGTAATAAGTCTACAGGGCTGCTAGGCCTTTCAAATGACACTCTCACATTGTTTAACATTACCCTCAACATGTCTAGCTTCACAGGAAACATAGAGAGAAGGCAGTTGCTCGACTCACCCTATTCGGTGTTTCTCGGTTGCTCCGCACGGTGCTAGTAAAAGTCGTGGCGTGAGTGCACCTGACACCACTTGTTATGACTTCTGCACCACTTGTTAGCAGCAGACACAGTGACTGCGCCAAAGATTGAGATACCTGTACCGGCAGCTGGGAAGGTGTAAATTGCAATGTCCATGAGGTCCTGTCATGCACCGTGAGGCCAGGTTGCCATGAAGTCCGGGCGTCAGTCCCCTGCGGTGCCTGTGACCAAGACCACGTTGCACCCGGTCCTGCTGGAAGTTCTCACTGCAGTTAGTCATGTCATGGTGCCAACTGAACTCGGGCCGACCTCCAGAGCTGAAGCTGACATCTGGAGGCAAATGGATGACTCTTCCGTAATTGTCACCTACAAAGATTGTACATTCGTCCGTCCTCAGATCCGAACTGCTTCCTAATGGCTTATGTCTGTTGCTGCCTGTGCTCCTGTTATTTATATCTGGTGGGAGGATGTTTTTTACCCTCGGTGATAGCATTTTGTTATTACCTCCCACAGTATATTGCAGCGTAACTTAGCATGCTGGCCTCACATCCCCTTACTCAGCACTCTCCAGGCTTCGCTCAGCGCTTGGTCCATGTGCATCCTTGTGTCAGTCTGTTGGTAGACTGCTGCTGTCAGCAAGGCTACCTGTGCATGCTTACTTCGCAACACCTCGGTCCCCAGTGTGCCTCTGTTTTGCCATTCTCCTCTGCATGAAGCAATGCTTACTACATGTGGTCTCAAGAATATCAAGAGATCAGATGGAAACCAGTTCTAAGCACAGAAGGGAAATGTAAAAGCAGTGTATGAGTGGACTATAGAAGCATGATGAACCTGAAGGCAATATTATAGAAAGGGAAGAGGAAGTAAATGAAGATGACATAGATATGATACTGTGAGAAGAATCTGATAGACCACTGAAGTACTTCAGTTGAAACAAGGCCCCTGGAGTAGAGAAAATTCCCTCAGAAGTATTAATATCCTAGGGAGAGCCAGTCATGACAAAACTGTTCCTCTTGTGTGCAAGATGTATGAGACAGCAGAAATACCCCCCAGATTTCAAGAAGAATGTAATAATTCTATCCCAAAGAACACAGATGCTGAAAGGTGTGAATATTACCAAACTATCAGTTTAATAAGCCATGGTTGCAAAATGCTGACACAAGCTGCTTGCAGAAGAATGGAAAAAAAGCTGACCTCAGGGAAAATAAGTTTGGGTTCCAGAGAAACGTAGGAGCATGGGAGGCAATAGTGATCCTATGAATTACCTTAGAAGATAGGCTAAGGAAATTCAAACCCATAGCATCTGTGGTCTTAGAGAAAGCTTTTAACAATGTTGGTTTGAATACATCTTGGAATTCTGAAGCTAGCAGGGGTAAAATACATGGAGCCAAAGGAAAATTAAAGAGATCTTCAGAGAAAAGAGAAGCTATACTACTTTATAGAAACCAGACAAAAGTTACAATGTAGCCTATACCTGATGTGATTTAATCTCTACACTGAACAAACAGCAAAGGAAACCGAAGAAATGACTAGAAAAGGAATTAAGTTCAGGGAGAAGAAATAAACACGTTGAGATTTGCCAGTGACATTGTAACTGCATCAGACAGCAAAAGACTTGAAAGAGCTTTGAAGAGAACAGACAGTGTCTTGAATGGAAGATATTAGATAAAGATCAACAACAAAAAACAAGAGTAATGGAAAGAAGTAAAACTAAATCAGGTATTGCTGATGGAATTAGATTAGGAAGTAACAGATGAGTTCTGCTATTTGGACAGGGAAAACAACTGATGATAGTCAAGGCAGAGAGGAAATAAAATGTAATCTGGCAGTGAAAAGGAAAGCATTTCTGAAGAGGAGAAATTTGTTAGTTTAAGTATTAGGAAGTCTATTCTGAACATATTTGTCTGGAGTGTAGCTTTGTACAGAAATTAAATTTGGATGATAAGGAGTTCAGACAAAAAGAGAACAGATGCTTTTGAAATGTGATGTTGTAGAAGAATGCTGAAAATTAGATAGGTATATCATGTAATTAATAGGAAGTACTGAACAGAATTTGGCAGAAAAGAAATCTGTGTCATTATTTGGCCAAAAGATGTGATTGATTGATAGGATACATTCTGAGACATCAAGGGGTCATCAGTTTAATATTGGAAACAAGTGTGGGAAGTAAAAGTTGTAGAGGGAGGCCAACAGATGGGTGCATTAAGCAAATTCAGAAGGCTGTAGGTTGTAGTCATTTTTTGTGAGCTGCATCAAACAAATTTTTGGACTGAAGATAACAACAACAATGTTTCCCCATGCTTTCACTCATTCCTGGTAATAGCACAGGAAGGCCATATTGACTAATGCTACAAGGTCAGATGATTCAGTCATTCAGACTGTTCCCCTGCAACTACTGAAAATGCCATCACCAGAGTCTTTTGCTGTAGCAGGTCTGAATAAAATCTTCTCAGTTTTCAAACCACATCAGTGCAAATAAAGTGCTCAAGCTTTCAGTGGCTATCTCCACCACCATAATCATCAGAGTAAGCTTTAGTCCCGATAATGATGGCAGGGATACCCATTGAAGCTCAAGTATTTTATTCGAGTTGACATGACTTCAAAACCCAGAAGAGTTTACACTGAAAATGCTGCTCTTACTCCTAAGGAACCATACACTTGTCTGGCTCACCACTGTTGTTGCTCCTTTGGTATAGCTATGTGTATCATTCAGGCATGCAAGTCACCCCACCTTCTAAGGTCCATGGCTCATGGGAGTATCTGTCTACTGCATCAACATTATTCTTGACCACTTGCCTTCCTCCATAAGTGATGTCTTCCATGACAGTGATGGCATATTCCAGCAAGGTAACTATACCTCTCACAAGGCCTGAATCATGCTACAGTGGTTTGAGGAGCATGGTAATGAACTCACTTTCATGTCTTGGTTATGATATTCTGCCGACCTCAACCCTGTAGAACCAGTCTGAGATATTATTGGCTGTCAGCTCTGTACCTACAAACTGCTGCATTTTAGTTTACAGGACCTGTGTGACATGTTGTTAGACATCTGGTGCCATACATCTCTGGAAACATATCAAGGACTTGTTCTATCCAGGCAACACAGAATCACTACTGTATTGTGTTCCAAACGTGAACCAACACACTGTTAAGCAGGTAGTCATAATGTTTTGGCTCACCCGTGTGTAGGGGGGCTGACAAAAAAAAAGTTAAGCTTTCAGAAGAAGTGGAGGAAATTAAATAAAACTTAATATGTTGAAAGGATGTATGTTGTGATATCAGAGACTAGAATATCGAGTCAAATTTACAAAGAACTTGGAAGTGTTAGCCCACATATTGGTGTCACACTGAAACCCCTCTCTAGCCTGGATGCATGCACTGTTTTGGTTTCAATAGTGTCATAGAGCCATTGTATACTCTCTTGAAGCAAAGTGGGTCACAACTGTCTTAAATGCTCCTTGAAGTCCCACATACTGGCACTGGGGAGGATTTGATGTCAGAAGTGATCCCACACATTCTCTATCAGGGAGAGATCTGGGGATCTTGCTGGCCATGGGAGTACCTCAGCATCATGCAGACATTTCATAGTATCATGTGCCCTGTGTGGAAGAGAATCATCCTGCAGAAAAATGGCACAATGATACAGCTGCGTGAAAGGTAACATAGGAGGATGCAGGATGTCTGTGACATATTGTTTGTGCCATCAGAGATCCCTCTGGCACTACCACCCATGACCTGAATTCATACCCAATAGCTCCCCATAGCATGATGCCAGGAGTAACCTGCTGTGCCTTTCCAAAACATTGGAAGAATGGGAATTCTCCCTAGGTCAGCACCATAGTTGTCAATGGTATTGAGAGTAGTGGAGGACAGTGATTCATCAGTGAACACAGTGCAATGCCATTCATCAGCAGTCCTTGGTTCCCAGTCACTCCAAATTAAACCATTTGTGTTGTAGTGTTAACAACAACCTTCACATGGGGCAGTAATGCCCTAGTCCAGCTGCTACTGGTCTCTGACCAATGGTGTGAGGTGACACAAAATGTTGATGGGGATTTATTGCTTGTTCTTGGATGGTAGGAAGATATGAAGTGGCTGAGACAAGATTGGTGTATAAAATGGCAATCCCAGTTCATTGTAGTCAGACATGGTCGACCAGAACCTTGATGACAAGTATGCCTGCCTGCCCTCCTGTTCCCATATGCAGCCCAACAACAAGCAACAATCACATTGGAATGCACCACAAATTGGAATATCACATAATTAGATCAGAACGTCATATATACAGGTGTATAATATATATTCTGTGTGTGTGTGTGTGTCTGTGTGTGTGTGTGTGTGTGTGTGTGTGTGTGTGTGTGTGTGTGTGTGTGTGTGTGTGTGTCTGTAACCTCACCATCACACCATCATAAATGATATTAATGTAAGTAATCTGAAGCGTTTTCAGCATAATGTTGCTTCTGTGGTTCTTTTCTTGGGTGTACTAGTGGATCTGAGTGCCAAAAGTTCATGATATTTCAGTGGACAACCATTCCACCATCATTAGGCAGTGCTGATGGAATGAAATGTGTACTGTGGGGTTGCAGTATTTATAGTTGCCAGTACAGATGGTTCAAATGGCTCTGTGGGACTTAACTTCTTTGGTCATCAGTCCCCTCGAACTTATAACTACTTAAACCTAACTAACCTAAGGACATCACACACATCCATGCTCGAGGCAGGATTCGAACCTGCGACCGGAGCGGTCGCACTGTTCCAGACTGAAGTGCCTAGAACTGCTCGGCCACACTGGCTGGCGCCAGTACAGAGTTCAGGTCTCACCATCCCTGTCCTGTGCTCAGTGGTGGGGCTGCGTGCGGATTGGAGAGGAGAGTATGAGTTGCCTTCCACCCACCATCCCCATCATATTTTGTATACATGTGACACATTTTGCTTCTTTGGCTCCTATGCATTGCTCAACTGGAAGCCAGTGTCACTGCTGATTAAATTATTAGTGACATATACTTCAATTGGTTTTTCAAAAATGCAGTCCCAAAATTTATTGGTGGTAGTGAGGACTTACATTTGCTGGTAACTCATTTTATGTCCATTTTCTGTGGAGTTTTCTGCTATTGCAGACTTGTTGGGCTGCAGTAAGTTGGTGTGGATCTCATGTTCTATACATTGTGTGGATTGTTTGTCCAGTATAAGTTTTCACTTTCACATGGAAATTGGTAAACCCCTCCCCCTTTTTTGAGACCCAAGTCATCTTTCACATCCCTTATAAAGTTCATGTTTGGGATCACAGTCATAAAATGCTTTGTATGGTATTTTCACAGTAGTATGACAATTTTTCATGATGCATAGCCAACAGACAGTAAGAAAACAGTCTTCTTATCTTCTTTTTATGTTTTTCCGCATTCTGTGGTGCTCTTGGGGCTCTTGCATCACAGAGCCAACTGAGTTTGTCATTTTCTGTATCCATTCTTGTGGAAGAAGGATCATAGGTGCCACAAACCTGCTGTCAGACTTTGTTCAGCAGAGGCAGATTATGTCCTGTATACTAGAGTGTTGAGATGGTCTTTTTCTGTGAGCAATGATGGCAGCTGGAGGCATCCTGATACGAATCCATATGCATTAGCTTATGATATACACTTGGCAAGTGAGCTGTCAGCCCTATACTGAAACAGGATATTGAGGAAAGGAAGCTAGTCATCGTTTTCTGTTTCCATGGTAACATGATGTTTTTTGTGGACTTTCAATGATCAGATCCAGTATTACACCCAAAAACCAAGTTACCACACAGATATGATAGTGTAAGAAAATGCCTGTAGTTAGGCATTTTGGGATGAACTTTGTCTATATTTTGGCGAGTACTGTTACTATAAATTGGAAACTTCTTGTCACTTTTGTCTTGACTTTTGTAGTTTCTCACTGTGAGTAACACATTGTTTAACACTGATTCATTCAGTCATTCATCGAATAAACACATTTGTGTTCCACAGATGAGGAAGAAATACCACAAATAACACCTGAGGTCTTAATTTTATTCCGTTTTATTTGTACTTACATTTCGCTTGTCATTTTTAATATGGGTTTATTATTCAATCATTTCATTATTATCATCAAGCTAGTCATTTTTCTTCTTTGCATTAAGATCACTGGCCTACACTGCAGGCTTTTTCATAGTATTGTTTAAAGTGATCCATTCCTCCTCAACATCTGTTAACTACAATATTGCTAAGTTGATCCAAAAGTGTATCTTGCAAGAAAGAGTGAACAGTTTCACTCCACACACTGTTGATATTGAATTTTCTCTTGGAAGGATTTGAGAACCAGGACCATGGTTTACAATGGATGAGGACCCTCAGATGGCAAACCAGTAGTGTGTGATCAGTCCAGAAATCATTGACATTTCCAGCTGTTTTGGGATCAGGATGTCTTTCTTGTCATGTGATATAGTCAATGAGATGCTACTATTTGCAACATGGGTGCATTCATGTAGTCTTATAATGACGCAAGCGGAATTGCAAGTTAGTGATAAAAAGCTCATGCTCAGCCTCATAAGTGCGAAGTGAGAGGTTTATCTATCTCGTGCTCAAGATCCATCCTCCACAGAAATGAAAACATATTTTCAAGGGCTCAAGCAGAAGAGTCAAATTGAAATAAGAACAATTGATGGCAACAAAACACCAAGGAAATCCATACACTGTCAAATGCCAGGGACATGCTGAGTTTTTATGCTGGAATAAAAGAAATATATGGGCCTGCCTGTTCCTCATCAGGAACATTGAAAGCCACCAACAATATGACAATCCTCACTGGCAGTCAGAACATTTTTAATCAATGGAAACATTTCAGCTCACTCTAAACCACAGTTGTATCGCTGCCAACAACTTTCTCAAATACATCCCACAACATCCTACACTATCTTGGATGGCAGTCCCACTGCCATTTAATTATTTCACCAAGGCTCTATATAGTATGAAACTGTGAAAGGTACCCAGACCTGACAATATGCTCCTGGAGATCATCCAGTCTGCCTCTAAAAGACAGACTCTTCTCCATATTTCTTCTAATGTGAGAAACCCTTAAGGTAACAGCTGATATGAGGAACTCCACAATTGTCACAATCTTTTAAAAAGGCAACTCAAGCATATGTGATAATTACCATGTCATATCCTTACTCTCCATGGCTGGTGAAATTTTTGCTAGAATTCTGTTGAACCTCCTCCAGACTCTTATCGAGACTGTACTTCCTGAACCTCATTGTGGATTTCACCCTACCAGGGGAACTATTGATTTGAGTTTCTGAGAAAGATAATTGCAGCAGAAGTACAGGGAACTACATAAGCTTTTACTGCTTCTGTTCCATGACCCAGAAAAGTCCTCTGGTACAGTGTCCAGAGAAGCTATGCGGCAGATATTAAAATGTTTGGCTACCCTGAACACTTTGCTTGACTGATTCAAGCTTTCAATGGTGACACATGTGGGTAGGTGCTATACAAAAATGGAACAGCTGAAAAATTCTCTGCTAGAATAAATGCAGAGAACAGTGACAAATTTTCATCTGAAGGGCATGGTGAATTCATTTGTTTGGGAAGGGGGGCTGCCATTGTTTGCTTACTTTCAGCCAGTTGGTGATGCACTGCACTGATAGAATCAAGGTGCAGGCCCTGCAGTCTTCCCCAAATGACAGAAAGTATCAGTAAAAAATTCATTTTTGTGCTGCTTATGGTTTAACATATCAGCTTCATGATGAACTGCCCATCATTTTATTACTGTTTATAGCCATTGTGATATTTACATTTACATAATGTGCAAATTTGAATAAGTTTGCAGTGAAAAACAGAATTTTTTTACAATTTTGTGTTTGGTGCGTATTGCATTATATGTTGTTGCATATGAAATTTAGCTAACATATTGAATTTTTATGAGGACTTGGGTGGAGGTCTCTATCTGTCACCAATCTCAAGAACACTGATTTTATGTACCAAAGTCAGTTGTGATTGTGCACGCCAGCACTACAGCCACAATGAAATATCCATAACCTTCCTCATATCTGAAGGAAGAACGCTGAAAATTTTTGTGGCAGAATAATCAACACCTTTTAGCACAAGACTTAACTTTTCAGATCGCTATGTCATTCATTTTTGACCTAGTATTATGATCATGGCATCCACTGTCAATTTTGAAAAGAGACTGGTTATTAGCAACAAAAATCATCAAAGAAAATATGTGTTGAGAGGTGACAATATTTATAACGTACAAAACAGATTTCTGGAACAATATCATGGATGAACACTGCTCCTGATTCTCACAGCTCTCTTCTGTGCAGTTTTTTGTTTTTTTTTTTTTGTTTTTTTTTTTTTTGTGCTAAAGGCTGGTTACCCCAAAATATTATGCCATATGACATGATAGAATGGAAATAACCAAAGTAGGCAGCTTTGATGACATCCAAGTGACCAGTGGGGGTGATTACATACAGAGTTTAAGTTGCCACACTGAGTCTTTTATGCAGGCCTAGGATATGCACAGATCAGCTCATCTTGCCATCAATGAGAATGTCCAAGAACTTAGATGATTCACAGCATAGTATATTTAGTTTATCACAGTGTAAGTTTCATACTTCATTTTCTTGCTGAGATGTATGAAATTGCATAAACTGAGTTTTTTCAATATTTAAAGTTAGTCCATTGCACTTAAACCAGTGCAAGATGTCAACAAGTACAGCATTACATTTATTTTCTAGGTCATTTTTAGTTCGACTTTCAAGCAGAACAGTGATATCATCAGCAGACACTCAGTGTCTGTACAAACTGGGAGATCATTGATGAAATAAGAAAAAGCAAAGGTCCCAGAGACGGGACAATCATCAGCACCATAATTATCACCTTCTGTTTTCTTTTTTGTAGATATTATGCAATCCACCTACCAATGCTACCTCTCAAGCCAAAAGACTTAGCCTTCTGTAAGAGGATGTTGTGGTCTACATAGTCAAGATCTTTGACAAATCACAGAACATTCCAATAGGCGACACTTCATTATTTACTGATTTTAAAATTTCATTTGTGAGAGAAAAACTAGTCTGCTCAGTTGATCCACATTTTTGGAAACCAAACTGGTTACTATTGAGTATGTTGTGGTTGTTAAGATGTTATACAATTCTTTTATAAATTAGTTTTTGAGAAACTACACTCCTGGAAATGGAAAAAAGAACACATTGACACCGGTGGTTCAGACCCACCATACTTGCTACGGACACTGCAAGAGGGCTGTACAAGCAATGATCACACGCACGGCACAGCGGACACACCAGGAACCGTGGTGTTGGCCGTCAAATGGCGCTAGCTGCACAGCATTTGTGCACCGCCACCGTCAGTGTCAGCCAGTTTGCCATGGCATACGGAGCTCCATCGCAGTCTTTAACACTGGTAGCATGCCGCGACAGCATGGACGTGAACCGTATGTGCAGTTGACGGACTTTGAGCGAGGGCGTATAGTGGGCATGCGGGAGGCCGGGTGGACGTACCGCCGAATTGCTCAACATGTGCAGCGTGAGGTCTCCACAGTACATCGATGTTGTCGCCAGTGGTCGGCGGAAGGTGGACGTGCCCGTCGACCTGGGACCGTACCGCAGCGACGCACGGATGAACGCCAAGACCGTAGGATCCTACGCAGTGCCGTAGGGGACCGCACCGCCACTTCCCAGCAAATTAGGGACACTGTTGCTCCTGGGGAATCGGCGAGGACCATTCGCAACCGTCTCCATGAAGCTGGGCTATGGTCCTGCACACCGTTAGGCCGTCTTCCGCTCACGCCCCAACATCGTGCAGCCCGCCTCCAGTTGTGTCGCGACGGGCGTGAATGGAGGGACGAATGGAGATGTGTCGTCTTCAGCGATGAGAGTCGCTTCTGCCTTGGTGCCAATGATGGTCGTATGCGTGTTTGGCACTGTGCAGGTGAGCGCCACAATCAGGACTGCATACGACCGAGGCACACAGGGCCAACACCCGGCATCATGGTGTGGGGAGCGATCTCCTACATTGGCCGTACACCTCTGGTGATCGTCGAGGGGACACTGAATAGTGCACGGTACATCCAAACCATCATCGAACCCATCATTCTACCATTCCTAGTCCGGCAAGGGAACTTGCTGTTCCAACAGGACAATGCACGTCCGCATGTATCCCGTGCCACCCAACGTGCTCTAGAAGGTGTAAGTCAACTACCCTGGCCAGCAAGATCTCCGGATCTGTCCCCAATTGAGCATGTTTGGGACTGGATGAAGCGTCGTCTCACGCGGTCTGCACGTCCAGCACGAACGCTGGTCCAACTGAGGCGCCAGGTGGAAATGGCATGGCAAGCCGTTCCACAGGACAACATCCAGCATCTCTACGATCGTCTCCATGGGAGAATAGCAGCCTGCATTGCTGCGAAAGGTGGATATACACTGTACTAGTGCCGACATTGTGCATGCTCTGTTGCCTGTGTCTATGTACCTGTGGTTCTGTCAGTGTGATCATGTGATGTATCTGACCCCAGGGATGTGTCAATAAAGTTTCCCCTTCCTCGGACAATGAATTCACGGTGTTCTTATTTCAATTTCCAGGAGTGTACTTAGTAGAGATATTGGATGGTAGTTAGATAATTTCGTTTTGTCATCCTTCTTGAAAAATGGTTTCACAACGGCAAGCTTTAATATCCCTGGGGCAGCAGCTTGCTGCATAGACCCATTAAAAATGTGACTCAGAACTTGACACTTGTGGTCAATACAATACTTTAGGATTTTAGGTGAAATGTTATCAAAACCAGTCGAATTTTTATTTTTTAAGGCCTTTATGGTATTTTAACTTTAGTAATAGTGACAATAGTAATACAAATTGTGTCACATGTATTGGGAATTTTACAACTCTATGGCCTCCATGTTTCATGCTACAATTGGTCTCCTGCACCAGCAAAGACATCTCCATTCCTGAAATGCGATGCAATAATGCAAATGCAGGAGAAAAATCAAAACACTGACACGAGTATAAGCTGACGATGACTATTATTTAACAAGTAGTCATGCATTTCGTAACAAACAAAATCATTATGTTTCCAAGCATAACATAAACATTTCAATAGTGTTGATTGAAAGTCCATTCTTTTCATCTGTGCACTACATTCCAGCAAGCAAAGAAAATACTCTCTACATTACTGTAGTGGGCTGGTAGGATTAAAATATACTCGCACATGCAATATAAATCTTTATATAGCTCGTGAAATTCTGTTTGTAATTTGTAAAATGCAAAAGCCTATTTTTTGGAAACTGTTTTTGTTTTTCCAATCTGGAAACTATAATTCACTGTTTAGAATGAGGTGACTGGGCAGAATAAAAATGTGTAATATAATTTTTTTTCGTTATTCCCCTGATTTTTCTACATCTTTCCATCCCCAGTATTTTTTTCCAAAGTTATCCAGGAAAGCACGATGTAATTTATTAACCGTACTGTCCACAGTTTCACATGGTAGCCTTTGTGTTATAAAATTTTATTACTTCTTCTTGAAAGGAATCAATTTATTTTTTAGAAATGAACCCATTTTCTTGGCATTTACTTACAATTAATTTAACTTAAAAGGGCAAAAACTGCATTTTTAACTTTCCCACTGCTGTGTTCACAATCTATGTAAAAACATTTAGTACCACTGTAACTGACGTTTCCCTTCCTTTAATTTTTAATATTTGGAAATCAAAATTGCATTGACTATGAAGAAAACAAAGATTGTCTTCGCTGAAAGGAAGGGAGAAAAATTTTTGGTGCTTTTTCTTTTGGCAAAAATGATTTATTTTATTTTTATTTTTATTTAGTCCTTCAAATCCTACATGTATAGAATATATACAAGGATATTGGACATGGTTAGTTATTTACAAGATATAATACAGTTTGTATTGCAATCCAAAGGACTAGATATTGAAGTAATTTAGCAAAGATTCATACATACAACAAACTTTACAGGCAACATACAAAGTAGAATATTCATAATGCATCTTTATTTTTGTTATTTGGCGTTTATGTATTCTGTTACACTGTAAAAGTAATGATCAATTAAATGTGCCTTTACTTCAGCCTTTAAACTACAGAGTTTACCTGCTGATTTAATATGGTTAGGTAAATTATTGAAAATCCTTATCCCAGTATGTAGAGTGCCTTTTTGGCACAATGATGTTCTCACCTGTTACATATGAAGGTCAGATTTTTGCCTTGTATTGTGTGCATGTATATCTTCATTTTTAATAAGATATCTGGGTGTCTATCAATATATTATTTGATGAAAACTGATGTTTCATAGATAAAAATGCAAGGAAGAGGAAGAACCAATGGTTTTTTGAATACGGGTCTGCATGATTTCGTATTGCTTATCCCTTCAATAATTCTTAATATTCTCTTTTGCATCCTGAAAAGTTTAATATTTGTTGTTGCATTGCCCCAGAAGATTATGCCACATTTAATTACAGAAGGCACATAGGAGTACTATACATTTAACAGGTTGGCTTTGCTGCAACAAGTTTTTAAAATCCATATCATGCAATACGTTTTGCTTAGTTTTCTTTGCAAATATTCCATTTGTAACTCCCTTTTCGTGTTGTTCTGGAGCCAGAGTCCCAGAAATTTTGTACTGTCAACACTTTCAAGAACTTGTGTCCCTAAGTTCTATTTCTATGTTTGGGTGGTGTCTTCCTTTTACATTATAGAAGTTCAGTGCTACTGTCTTTTCTTTGTTTATAATTAGCTTGTTATAGCTGAACCACTATTCTACAGTGTTCTTTGTTTGGATAGCAGAGTATTTTAGTTTTTCTTCTGTTTTACCACTAATAAGGAAGCTTGCATTGTCTGCAAATTGGAGGGTAGTTTCACAAGAC
This sequence comes from Schistocerca gregaria, assembly GCF_023897955.1. Lineage (NCBI taxonomy): Eukaryota > Metazoa > Arthropoda > Insecta > Orthoptera > Acrididae > Schistocerca > Schistocerca gregaria. The sequence goes on along the minus strand of NC_064923.1, from coordinate 309,741,443 downwards.
TTGTTGTGCATAAGATCATTGACATAGAGAAGAAACAGAATGGGTCCTAATACTGATCCTTGAGGGACGCCATATTTCACATTTTTATATCCTGAATAGTAGTAGCTGATTTTGTTATGGTCAGTATATTGCACTTCAACCACCTGTTTGCGACCACATAGGTATGTCTTGAGGCACCCATTGGACATACCTATAATTCATAATTGGTCAAGCTTCTGCAGTAGGGCATTATGGTCAATCATGTCAGAAGCTTTAGATAAATCAAGACATATGCCTGTTACAATCTCACTTGCATCCAGTTTAGTATAGATTTCATTAAGAAATTCAAATATTGCACTTTCAGTTGAATAGCCTTTCCTAAAGCCATGCTGTAAAGGAGATAGAATTTTATTTTTATTTAGGAAATCAGATAATCTCCTATAAAAAAATTTCTAAAATTTTTGAAAATACAGGCAATAGGGCTATTGGTCTATAATTTGAAACACATTCTGGATTTCCTTTTTTGAACAGTGGTTTCATTTATGCTGTTTTTAAGCATGAAGGGAAGGTTCCTGATGCCAGTGGGCTGTTCACAAGTTTGTCAAGGGTTGAGCTAAGGCAAGACAGCATTTTTTAGTAACTGTATCTGGTATTCCAACAATTCCACATGAGTACCCTGTTTTCAAGGTTTTTATAACTGATAAAATTTCTTCAGTATTTGTGGGTGAAAGGAACAAAGATGTATGAAGGGTAGGGAAGGCAGGATCCAGCCACCAACCTCCAAATAGCGCGCCCAGGTTGAAGGGAAGGGAAGGCAGGATCCAGCCACCAACCTCCAAATAGCACTCCCAGTGAGCCACGATTTAGGGAAGGCAGGATTCAGCCACCCCCCCCCTCCCCCCCCCAAATAGCGCCCCCAGTGAGCCACAATTTACCAAATACAGATAGAACAAATATATTTTACACATTTCTCACACAATTGCATGATGGAGGTGATATTTTGTTGTGTTCTTAAAGTCCACTCACCAACTGTTCACTTACATGTGCAAAATATTTATTGAAGGTCCCTGCAATTTCTGTTGGGCAAGAAACCATTTGCCCTTCATAACATAAGTTCATATTTTTATATTGTTTAGTTTCAATTGTTGTTTGATTTTTTATAACTTCCCATATAGCTTTAGATTTGTTTTTTTTTTTTTAAATTTTCAATGTATTTGTCATTTGCCATTGTTTTAGCTTTCCTTACAACATTTTTGAGGATCCTCTTGTAATTCTTCAGGTACAAATGAAATTCATGAGGCATGTTCTGTGTATTTGTATATCATGATTCTAATACCTACTGTAATCCATTTGTTCTTTTTGAAGTTAGGTTGACATTTTTTAAAATGGAAATGCAGCTTCAAAGTATGACATGAAGATTTCCATGAATTTTTCAAACTTTTTGTTGGTATTTTCACAAGTATACACTTGATACCAAGTTTCTTCACTTAGTATCTATATAAAAAGGTTTATTTGTTTGTTAGTGAATTTCTTTGCTTCTTTTACAAGTTCCTCTTTCACAAGTGTTTCACTTGGTGGGGTGCAAAGCAATAAACTGTGCATAGTGATCACTGAAGCCAGTATTAAGATTTTCGGCACAGAAATTGTGATTTACATTTGTGTTTATTAATACCTGATCAATTGTTGAGCTAGTTGTTGGTGTAACTCTTGTAGGAGAGTCTATCGTGGCTTTTATGTTATATGTTTCCAGTAGGGTCATCAAGCTTTGCTGGCCTTTTGAGATTTCTTGAAAATCAATATTAAAATCTCCACATATGATCGCTGTTTTGTTGAAGTTTTTTTAGTATTTAAAGCTGCTTCTAGTTGATGACAGAAATCATTTAAGTTCCCATCTGGACTCCTAGATACACAGATGACTATTAATTATAATGCAAAGTGTTGAGCTGTGGATACTTCAAAAACGTTTTCTTCAGCTAACAGTTCAATTGGTTTTATGTTACAATAATCAATGCCACTTTTAACAAATATGCATCACCTGCAATTGACTGGATATAATTCTAGAGAATGATGATGAAAGATTAAAGTCTGTATGTTTTGTGACTGGCATTGCTTCTTTAGGCAGCCAGTTATACACATTACAGAAGTGTTTTTTAGCTCATCAGTACATAAAATTTCAACTTCACTTAATTTGTTTAGCAATGATTGGACATTTTGATGAATCAGCATGAAATTAAAGGATTTGTTAGGCATTGGCATATTTAATTGATCACTTACCTTTACCTTGTCAATAAAAAATCATTCAGGTGTGCTGGAAGTACTGCTTTTCTTTTCCTGACTACGCCTATTCTTCTATGGCACCTATTCTTCTATTATCATCTGCAGCAGAAGATATTAAAGCATCTGTAGCGCAACCAGTTTTTCGCCATGAAATAGCAGCACTGCCACAGTTCTTGGAAGTCGGTTGTGTAAGTCAGCGAGTGCAAAGCTAACCAAAATACTGTACCGTCAGGTGCAGCAATATCCCCAGCCTGTTTCCACTCGAGGGCCGGAGGCCAGCGCCTGCAATATCGCCGACACAGCAGAAAGACAGGCAGACCATGGCAATGGCGAGCCAAATGCTACACCTTCTGGCCACCACCATCTTCTGCTGTATGTGATTGGAAGGGTGCCTCGGCACAACAAGTAGGCATCGGTCCTGTATAAACATCCACTGTTTTTAGCCATAGGTATCACAGACTGAAAAAGAGGAGATAGAGAAAGTATATGAGGATATCAAGAGGATAATACAGTACATAAAGGGAGAGGAGAATATAATAGCCATGGAGACTGGAATGCAGTTGTAGGGGAAGGAGTAGAAGAAAAGGTTGCAGGATAATATGGGGTTGGGACAAGGAATCAGAGAGGAGAAAGACTAATTGAGTTCTGTAATAAATTTTAGCTGGTAATAGCGAATACTCTGTTTAAGAATCACAAGAGGAGGAGATATAGTTGGAGAAGGCCGGTTGATACAGGGGAAGTACTAAGAAATGACGAGATCTGATTGAAGTTCTCTCAGGCTATAGTTACGGCAATAAGTAATAGCTCAGCAAGCAATGCAGTTGAAGGGGAATGGACATCTCTAAAAAGAGCAACCACAGAAGTTGGAAAGAAAAACATAAGAACCAAGAAGGTAACTGTGAAGCAACCATGGGTAAGAGAAGAAATACTTCAGTTGATCGACGAAAGAAAGAAGTACAAAAATGTTCAGGGAAATTGAAGAATACAGAAATACAAGTCTCTGAGGAATGAAATAATTAGGAAGGACAGGAAAGCTAAGACGAAGTGGTCACATGAAAAATGTGAAGAAATCGAAAAAGAAATGATTGTTGGAAGAACTGACTCCGCACATAGGAAGTCAAAATAACCTTCGATGAAATTAAAATCAAAGAATGTAACATTAAGAGTGCCATGGTAAATACGCTATTAAAGGCAGAGGAGAGAGGAGAAGGTGGTTTTGTCTGATGTGATAGAAGAAGAAACAGGAGTCGATTTAGAAGAGTTGGAGGATCCAGTATTAGAATCAGAATTTAAGAGAGCTTTGGAGAACTTAAGACCAAATAAGGCAGAAGGGAGAGGCAACATTCCATCAGAATTCCCAACGTCATTGGGGAAAGTGGCCACAAACCGACTATTCAAGTTGGTGTGTAGAACGTATGAGTCCGACGACATACCATCTGACTTTCGATAAAATATCGCCGATACAATTCCGAAGACGGCAAGAGCTGACAAATACGAGAATTATCACACAATCAGCTTAACAGATAGTGCATGCAAGACTAAAGAAAAATCAAGTCACGTCCATAGGATTTGTCGACCTGAAAAAGGTGCTCGCCAATATAAAAAGGTGCAAGATATTCGAAATTCTGAGAGAAATTGGGGTAAGCTATAGGGAGAGATGGGTAATATCAATATGTACAAGAGCCAAGAGGGAATAATAAGAGTGGACGACCAAGAACGAAGTGCTCGGATTAAAAAGAGTGTAAGACAAGATGTAGTCTTTCACCCTTATTATTTAATCTGTACATTGAAGAAGCAGTGAGGGAAATAAAAGATTCAGGAGTGGAATTAAAATTCAAAGTGAAAGGATTTCAATGATGCAATTTGCTGATAACGTTGCTATCCTGAGTGAAAGAGAACTACAATTACATGATCTGCCGAATTTAATGAATAGTATAATGAGTACAGAATATGGATTGAGAGTAAATCGAAGAAAGAGGAAAGTAATGCGAAGTCGCAGAAATGAGAACATAAACTTAACGTCATTATTCATGGTCACGAAGTAGATGAAGTTAATGAATTTAACTACCTAGGCAGCAAAATAACCAATGACAGACAGAGCAAGGAGGACATCAAAAGCAGACTAGCACTGGCAAAAGGGCATTCCTGGCCAAGAGAAATCTATTAGTATCAAACATAGGTCTTAATTTGAAGAAGAAATTTCTGAGAACGTACGTTTGGAGTACAGCACTATATGGCAGAGAAATGTGGACTGTTGGGAAACCGTAACAGAAGAAACTAGAAGAATTTGAGATGTGTTGCTACAGGTGAATGTTGAAAATTAGGTGGACTGATAACATAAGGAAGGAGGTGGTTCTGCACAGAATCGAAGAGGAAAGGACTATGAGAAAAACCTTGACAAGGAAAAGAGACAGGATTATAGGACATCTGTGAAGGCATCAGGGAATGACTTCCATGGTACTAAAGAGAGCTGTAGAGGGCAAAAATTGTAGAGGAAGACAGAGATTGGAATACATCCAGCGAATAAGTGAGGATGTGGGTCGCTAGTGCTACTCTGACATGAAGAGGTTGGTACAGTAGAGGAATTTGTGGTGGGCCACATCAAACCAGTCAGAAGACTGATGACTCAAAAAAAAAAAAAAATCTCAGTCTGGCAGCACCATCTAGGAGGAGAGGACTACACAGGCAACAGGGCGACGTGGTTCTGCAAGCAGCCACAACGAGACTTGGGTTCCACCACCGACAAGCCTACTGCTGGTTCTAAGTCCGCACCAATGGCGTCTTCCATCTAGCAGGTCACTTCTTGGTTCACTTTGACTGCAATAAGCCTTTTGCCCTGGAGGGAAGCCATTCGGGACCAGGGCAGTGCCGCCATTCCACCACCTGTACTCATGCAGGTAAACTGATACTGTATACCTCTGCTCACAAGGGTTAACACTATCGCAGGTGGCTGTCTTCCTGTACAAGAATCACTGTTGACTTTCTCATTTACCAGCATGTCCTGACCTGAGTTGCAGAGTCATGCCCGAACTGTGCATATGCTGCCACAGAGGTGTGCATCAGCATTCTGAGCCAGCCATCAGCAAGCCACCGGCTGCATCTTGAATCAGCACCAACATGCTCGCTGCTGTCAGCACATACCAAAGGGCGTTACCACTGCAGGACATCGCTACGAGTTCTGTAGCCTGTTTTCTAATAAAATGTTTGTTAACAACGTTTCCTTGCACCACCATTGGTCAACATCCTGAAGAAAACCCGTCAGCTGAACTCAACCAGAGATCACTCATCTTGGGCCTCTACATTTGGGTGTCAGCCCTGGAATCAGTATCTTTAGTTTGATCAGAAACCACATCTCCAGCCACAACCCGCAGCATCAACCCGCATTGGGGCGAGTGCAACGTTGTTTTGCGATTTTTTTCCGGCTGCAAGTATCATGGCAAGTCAATTCGTCTTTTGCCAGAGGTCAAATTGTATTTGTAGGCTTATTATGTAGCAGGTAAACTCAGACATTATTAGTTGTATATGTAATTATAAATGTTAGTTTTTGCCAGGTTGTAGAATTTAAGGATAGTAATATAAAATTATCAGCTCCAAGGAATGCTGAATCTGAATCAACTGTCGTACCAGACAAAGTAATTGTATGCTGTAATGAAGTAAATTACGTTTAAGGATGCAATATGGGTGATTTAAGGGCAATAGTACCTATCACACTGGGGGATAATGGGTGGTGTTAAGAGACATTCGAGCCTAGGCCAGATATGCAAGGAAGTGCACGTGCCAATGATTGTTCTGTCGTGCAGAGTGGAACTTCAGACAGTCAATTTGCTGTAGATACTGCAGGAAGTTCCCACGCCCGGGTTCCCGGGTTCGATTCTCGGCGGGGTCAGGGATTTTCTCTGCCTCGTGATGGCTGGGTGTTGTGTGATGTCCTTAGGTTAGTTAGGTTTAAGTAGTTCTAAGTTCAATGGGACTGATGACCACAGATGTTAAGTCCCATAGTGCTCAGAGCCATTTGAGCCATACTGCAGGAAGTGCACCGGAAGCCATCAGTGAGGTTGATCGTGTTGCAGATATTCTATGTCATGAAGTAGTACAAACACATTTATATCCAAAATACGCAGATTTAACGCCACCTGTGATGGCACCGCCTCTGCAGAAGCAGAGAGGTGGTGGTAGAATACAGAAGAAACGTTTTGGTCGGCAAGGTGGTGTCCTTTGAGGGTTCTGTGCTTGAGGGTCGGAACGTTACGGTAAGAGCACTAGCTCACAGCTCGCGCAGTGACAGAGAATGGTGACTGCGGACGAGGACGGCATTTACAATGCAGCTGCAGTTCATTGTGCACAACGGACACTGCACGAGCCTAGCACTAGACATGTGGGCTACAAGAAAACCCAGCGTTGCACGAAGAATTTAGTCTGTGAGTAGCACTACAGACGAGGGCAAAAGGTGGAACATTTTGTGTGTGATAGTGCCATATGTGGTTCATGGATGAGAGTGATTGTAGGGCTACGATTCCAGGGAAAACGTAAGGAAACTTTGGTCGCAGAGATAAAGCTCCAAATTATGCCCCAAAATTGCAAGTAAAGAAACAACAGGATAGACAAACAGAAATGCCTGATGCCTGACATAAGAGATGAATGAAGTAGAACCATTTACTGTTAAAGGTGATTTATCTGAGACATTGTATCACGAGCTTGTTAGGAGGAGAAGACTTATCCAGTGCTGTATTAGTTTGTCCCAGATTCATTTTGAATGATGGTAGGAATATGTTTGTCTATGTTATGGATGACATTCGAGATACTTTGAATGTTCCGAGTGACTGGAACTTGAACTGTAATACACTGGTGGGATTAATGGTATAGCAATTGAAGAGGTTTTCTTTTTATGCCATGATGAATAAGTGAGGTAAGCAATTTGTGGCTCACTAAGGATATGCCTGTGGCTATATGGAATAGTGGGAGTCAGTGCACTTTGTTTTGTGTAACTTTTCACGGGACCCATTGAGCTACGTAGGTATTACAGGAAATACAACAGGAGAGAAGAGTTGTTAGTTGATAAATAGTCACTTAAGAGAATTGCAGATCATATGGAAATGCCCGTGGGCTAATGCCGTAGGCTTCATATACAGTCAAAATGTATTTTACACAGTCATCAGTGTGGAAATATATTTCGAGCCATTGTGGAACTACCCTCGGCTAAGATCCAGGGACCGGCTTACCAGAGGGGGCACGTATTAGCGCCGCCAATACATATGGCGCTATAGGGTGAAACAGCAGCACTTCCACGGCTATTGCAAAAGGTCCATGGAAGCTAGCGAGTGCAGAGCTGACTAAAACACCATTAAGCCAGATGCAACAATATCACCAACCTGTTGCCACAACGTGGGCCATGGTCCCGGACCCACAATACCGATGAGACAGCAGAAAGGCAGGCCTGCCACGGAAACGGCCAGTCAGATGCTACACCCTCTAGCTGCAAAAAATGGTTCAAATAGCTCTGAGTGACTTACCATCGGAGGTCATCAGTCCCCTAGAACGTAGAACTACTGGAACCTAACTAACCCAAGGACATCACACACATCCATGCCCGAGGCAAGATTCGAATCTGCGACGGTAGCAGTCGCGCGGTTCCAGACTGAAGTGCCTCTAGCTGCAGCCTTCTTTCAGTGTAAGTGGGTGGAAGTGGTGTCTCGGCACAACAGATACGCACTATACCTACTATCAGTTTTAGCCAAAAACATCTCAGTCTGGCAGCACCATCTACCAGGAGAGGACTGTGCCAAGCGACAGAGTGACACGGGTCTGCAAGCAGCCTCTATGAAACCTTCCCCACTGACGAGCCTACTGCGGTTCTAAGCCCACTCCCGTGGGGTTGGTGCCTTCTAGCTATTAGACCAACTCTGGGCTCACGTCAGTTGCCGTCAGGCTTCTGCTCTGCCTGCCTGACATTGTGTGGCTCCGCTCACAATCGCAGGGGTGGTCCACCTCCTGCCGGCGCTCTCTGCCCTAAGTTGGAGAGTCGCGTCGGGATGGTGCATGTGCTGCCACGAACGTTGTGCGTCAGCATTCTGGCTGAGCTGTCGACAGACCACTGGCTACCAGTTGCATCAGCACCGCCGCATTCGCTGCTGTCACCACACGCCAAGGGGGCGTTGCCACTAAGGGACGACGCTACGTGTGCTGGAGCTTGTTTTCTAGTAAAATGAGTGACTGTTAATGATGTTTTCTTGAGCCACAATCGGTCAAAATGCTGATGACAACCTACTGCCTCAACACACACCTGCCACTGGAAAGGTCATCCACTATTCGCATGACATCCATCTTGTATCAGTATGTGAGAGCAAATTCAAATGGCTCTGAGCACTATGGGACTTAACATCTGAGGTCATCAGTCCCCTAGAACTTAGAACTACTTAAACCTAACTAACCTAAGGACATCACACACATCCATGCCCGAGGCAGGATTCGAACCTGCGACCGTAGTAGTCGCGCGGTTCCAGACGGAAGCGCCTAGAACCGCTCGGTCACCCCGGCCGGCTGTGAGAGCAGAATTTTATGTTATACACTAATAAATTCACAGATCTTTTAGCCTTTCTGTCCTGAGAATGTTCGCAGCAAAATCATTAATAATATTTGAATTATTTCATCAATGTCACACGATAACTGGTCACCTGCTGTGTGACGTGTTATGTAATATATGAGCAGGGCACCCAATTCCTGTTATAATTTCTGGTCTTAGTTTATTTCCTACATTGTTAGTACCATGTATCTCACGTCCTCACAAGTTGTCATTTGCATTGTAGCCTGCAAATCCAATGCACTTCTTTACATCAATCATTAAATCACTTAAAATCTGAACATTATATCTGTCGTCTCCCCTCTTAGACTTACCAGTATCAATAATCTCATATTTATGCATATTCTGGCATAATATTGAAAGAAGAGTGGAAATTTTTTCACTTTCATAGTTGCTTGCACCTGTGTTAAAGCTATAAAATGAGCAACTTTGAGGTTGACTACGAATGAAATTAACTGAATGTGGCACAGCCCTTGCTTAATCAAATACGTTGTTTTTCTTCTAGGTGAGAAATATTGATTGTGAGTGGTAATTTTTGAATCACTAATGTGTTCGGTAGTAACTTATTACGGCAGTCTATAGATGCAAAAGACTGATGCTTTTCGACCACATTGTTTGCAAACCACAGTTCTGCTACATCAATTTTTTCTTCTTCCAAACTATCGTGTTTTATGAAATAATTTGTGAGAGTTCTACATATACTTGAGGATGATACGTTGGATTTATGGTTATCTTTTCCTATGTGATCCTTTATACTGCAATTCCTCTGTGAGCAATACTTAAATACGTATTACTGAGTTTGCAGAATGCTTCATATTCTGTTCTGCCTTTTTTTAATAAAAGGATATTTCTCCCTATATTTGTCAGAAAATTTGCACGCCCTCTTTGCATTTTGGGCAGGGCTTAAAATTATAAAATACGGTATTTAGAAACTTCATCATTAATTTTATGAAACTATATTTCACGTAAAGAACAACTTTTTAAAGATGGGTAAGGAGCAGTGCGGTGGTAAGCAGTTTGTGCAGTGCTAATAGATTAACTCTTGCCGATCATCCTCCTGCAGTGTCCGACCCCGGTAGAGTGGTCAGCACGAAAGAATGTCAATCCTAAGGGCCCGGCTGGGTCGGAGATTTTCTCCGCTCAGAGACTGGGTATTGTGTTGTCCTGATCATCTTCATTTCATCCCCATCGACCCGCAAGTCGGCGAAGTGGCGTCAAATCGAAAGACTTGCACCGAGCGAACGGTCTACCCGACGGGAGGCCGTAGTCACACGACATTTACGTTTATAAGCTGCCGTAGAAATGCCACACAGAAATAACACGGTTCTGCGATTGCACTCAGTAAGGAGGCTCACATTCAAATATGTTGCTATATGTAGTAATAAACACTAAAAGACAATTAAAGTGGCAGTTGCTCATTAGAAAACCAGTAACATTTTAAACTTCAGTTGTGCATCTATTCTGTATCAGACTGTTATATCTTGGTAACAACAAGAAAAGGCAAGGCTCGGTATCAATCGACTTACACCGACGCGATCTAAGCGGTACTAGGATGGGGAGTCTTCTTTAAAAACTTCTTGTTTTTCTTCTGCCTTTGCCTTGCGTCTGTGCGGGAACGGCGTGGTTACTGTTGTATTTGGCACTGTTAATTTAACGGATGATCAGATTCCCTTCATGACGCCACCTCATTGCACCCCAAACTATATGTGTTTGTGTAAGCCATGCGAGAGTTTGCGAACGATTTCTAATTGATTGCGAATATGAGGCGGGAACTGGGCAGCAGCCAGGTATTCACATCCAGGCTGGCTAGCACACCGGCCGTAGACGTTAATCCGTAGGGCGGACTCATTCCGGAGCTGGCACACATGCAAGAATCTCGGAAGTAGTGCGCTGACGAGCGCGGCTATAGGGTGGGCAGTTACTTAAAGCGTTGTCGTACTGTAATTAGTAAAATTAACTTACATCGGTAGAGAGCTGTCGAAATATGTGATATGTAAATAAATTTTATCGTTTCAAACTTCGTCATCAAAAGCTTTCTAATTAGACGATCACAGCAACAACAGAACCTCAGCGCTTACAAGTTATAGTTTGACTGTTGCGAAAACATGTGACGAGCGCAACCTGCTGCGCACCGTACAGACACATTGTGAAGAGTCAAACAGGCGATAAACGACATTTAACCGTCTCAAAAGATGTAGCAGGGACACCGGGACTCGAAATTCTAAATCGGAACCATCCCGATTGATCGGGAAATGGCAACAGATCACATCACGAAAGAAAGACCTTTGAAACTGATTTTTTTATAGTAAGTCTGAAAACTGGGAAACAGCACCAGTACATGCAGCTTGCTATGAAAGTACCAATTTTTATAAAAGATATCATTATCGCTATGACGCTGCTAGTTCTGTATACATAAAAAAGTACCGCTGAAAAGAAAGGTAGGCCTAGCATATTTTTTTTTAAGAAAAGCAGGAAAATACGTACAGTACGCGCAATGGATGTAATTCAAGCAGGAAATATACAACAATTTTATTACAAACACAAACTTTAAAAAAAGGAGATATAGTACGTACTTATTAAAATGTGAATCACGCTGTTTACTCTGATTTGATATCTTTTTATCATCAAATTCTTCAGAGACAGATCACTGTCTTGTTTAAAGAGCTATCGAGTGCATATAGGTATTTATTTGCTGGTAGGCCTGATAGAATGTTTTGCAAATTACGATTTGAAATAAATTTCTTTGCCTCTTTTAAAAATATCAAGCTTATGTTAGATCACTGGAATTCAATGAATCGATTAATTACAGTACCGTTTGTAGTGATTGATTTCCAGCTACCGAAGTTTTACTTTAATCACTGTCTTTTTAAGTATTCAACGAGTAACGTGGACAACGGAGTGGAGTTTGGAATAGTGATTAATAAATGAAATGCTCTATAGGCATTTGATGAACTGTTACCCCGCAGCAGCTGAAAAGAATCGATGTGACATTTACAATTTATGCACACAAGAAACCATGTCAGCGAACTCACTTCATTCAAGCGTTAACTGCTGAATAATAGTGCGTTAAGGACATGAAGGCACCCGCTTGTGAAGATTTTACTGTGTAGGAGATTGTAACATTGCTGATGACAGCGCAGCGGGCTATCCCCACCAAGTGTTTCAACAGTGCTCCCGATCTCAAGGACCAATATAACAAGTCATGCGGTGACGTAACGCATGACGCTTCAAAGAAACGGCTGCCTGTACGCGTTATCACGGAGCAGTACAGTTTGTCTTATTTTGTATGCGCACCAGTTACCATCTTCTCCACTCACAAGAGGAGACTGTGCAATTCTGCTGACTCTACCAGCCAATAAACTTCTTCTTAGCAACTTTTCATCACAGAAATACGCCTGCATGACCTTCGGGAGTATTTGGCGACTGACTTTAGGAAATATTTTACAATGTTCCACCAAAAACACTACTTGTAATCAAGACAGTAACGGCATTATAATCAAATAAATTTTCATTTCTTTGTAACATATACCATACCACAAAAATGAATTCCTGTTTTGGATATACTAAACGCAAAATACCATCACCATACACAAGATGCACGATTAACTTTATTACCAAGTCTTAACCATTCTCCAGTCATCTAAGCACCACAACCACTTTACACAGATTGTGTCCAACTCTGGAACACAAGCAAATGTAACCTTCCAAGAAAAATGTTTTTTTTTTTTTTTTTGTGCCCGTGATTTGTTGTATGGTTGCAATAAAACATGCCAGGAGCTACTTTCTGCGTACCCTTTTCTTGCAGATGATGAAGTTAATTAATGTCCTTGTTAATCTACTTCTCAGCCAGGTAGCTGCGTTTAAATTGGATTGAGATGCTTCACTTACTCAAGAACAATCACAATAATTAGTTTGCACGTTTTGGGCTTTGAATTGTGGTCTTAATAACACACGTCTTCCGCATGCGGCCCGCCATTGATCTAATGGTGGCGATGGTACCTTTCTTGGTCACTAAAATTTGGTAAGTCGTCCAGAAAATGAAACGTTACTAACGTACTACCACCGCCAACAAAGTCATTCTGTACAGTAAAACACCTGAAAATTAAAATCATTTCCCGAAACGTAAACAAAGAATATGCACATTGTGTTATGTTAACAAAACCAGTGGAACAATCTCTACAATGCATCAAATACGCATTTGCTACGATCTATGTCTATCATTAGTTAGTAACGTCATGATAGCGAAAACTGGAAACGTTACCTGTCGCAGGAGTGGCCACTCAGTCACTGAATCACAAGAAACGCCGCCAGAGCGCGATGGGAACAATAACGATGTACCTAATACCAGAGGAAAAATGGTCCTATCGGAGCGAAAACTGCGAATATGTTCCTATTTATTTATAAGAGTCTGACTGAAATGTGAGTTAGCAGCTGCTTCATTCTACCTTCCCTAGCACCTTTAAAAATTTTCCCAAAAATTTTGGCATGCGAACATACTCCCGCTTTTTTAAACATGCAACTCATCTCAAACTCCCACAAGCTCCTCTAACTGTAACTGGCTCAAACTCTGGTCAACTCGTTCATAGCTATCTACTCTCAGTTGCCCTTTTCTCACTCACTCATTCAGCCCAACTCATTGTCATTATATCTTTGTGTCTCTCTGTCATTGTCTCTTGTGTCACAATCAAAGTCCCCATTGTTCTGTCCTACTTCTACAGTCTAGTCTTACTGTCACTGTCTTCCTCTTGCTCTCTCTTATTGCTAATACATCTTTCCTTCTTTCTATTGGTGCTATCCCTGCTCACTCTCGCCATCTCTCTTTTCCTTGTTGTCACTGTCATATACTATGCCTCATATTATCTCTGGCTCTCACCCACTTCCAGTTTCTTATTCTCTTTATTCCCTCTCCGCCTGGGGACTGGGTGTTTGTGTTGTCCTCATCACTTCATCATCAGTCATGAAAGTGGAGAGATTGGACTGAGTAAAGGCTGGGAATTTGTACAGGCGCTCCAGAAACCGAACATCATCATCATCATCTTTATTCCTCCCCTTCCCCCCTCCCTGGCACTGTCACCTTCATTGTTTTCCTAGCACTGTTCTGCCACTTTGTCCCTCTCTTTCTCTCTCACTGCTGTTGTCTTCTTCGTTCTTTCTAAAACACAACCACTTTCTAATATGTTCCATTATTTATTACTTTTCCCTCTCTTTGCCACCGCCACCGTCTTCTTCTCCCGCAACATAAAAAAGAACAAATATGTTCGCATGCCAAAACTGTTGGGAAAATTTTTAAAGGTGCTGAGTCAGGCAGAATGAGACAGCTGGTACTCCACTTTTCAGTATTAAATAAACAGGAACATATTCGCGTTTTTTGTGCTCCGTTGGTTCCCTACTGTTCCCTACCGCAGCAGGGCATGTAACTCAAATGTAAAGAAATGTATTGATTAGTAAATTTTAAATAGTTTACTTATGTGAAACTGAAATAACGCGAATCTAATTTTTCATCTCAGACCAGACTTTATATGCAAAAGAAAAAAAAATTACATGTGCTTCAGTACTACAACATGGGTTTCCCAGATGATAACGGAGACGCTTTACAGCGTATCTATCCGTGCTAAGTCAGTTTATAAACTACGTTTTCGCATAAAAATATGAGAAAAATTTTCAAGGTTGTTCTAGGTCGAGACCTTAGGAATATATTGTAAAAATTACAGCCATTTGCTTTGTGTAACCATCCCGAAGTCCGCGGTTGGGATTTGGTACCCAAAAAACAAGTTTTCGGGGTGTTCACCGAAAACGGATAAGAATTTTGGAAACTGGGACAGGGCTCTTCTAGATAAATGCCTAGTGAATGTACCGTTAAAAAGTGAGTAACTTGGAGCAGTTATTTATATTTCGCATCATAACGCATTTTAAGTGTAGCAGTACGGTAACTTTGAACCTCTGTATCTTAGAAACGGAAAAAAATCAAGAAAATCTCGGTTGTCCGAGGTCGTAAATTTAGAATATATCGTAAAAATTTCCGACGATTGCTGTGCACAGCCGTCTTGGAATCCTCGGCTGGGTTTTGTTCCGCTAGTAGTGGAGAAAATAGAGTAAAAAACCCTTTTTTGAACTAATGAATTCTTTGCTAAGTTCCATCAGTGAAACGTAAACTACATCAAATGCAAACAGTTCTTGTTGTGGTCTTCAGTCCAGAGACTGGTTTGATGCAGCTCTCCATGCAACTCTATCCCGTGCAAGCTTTTTCATCTCCCAGTACATACTACAACCTACATCCCTCTGAATCTGTTTAGTGTATTCATTTCTTGGTCTCCCTCTATGATTTTTACCCTCCATGCTTCCCTTTAATACTAAACTGATGATCCCTTGATGCCTCAGAATATGCCCTACCAACCGATCCCTTCTTCTAGTCAAGTTGTGTCTCCAATTCTATTCAGTGCCTCCTCATCAGTTATGTGATCTATCCATCTAATCTTCAGCATTCTTCTGTAGCATCACATTTCGAAAGCTTCTATTCTCTTCTTGTCTAAACTATTTATCGTCCACGTTTCACTTCCATACATGGCTACACTCCATACAAATACTCCCAGAAACGACTTCCTGAAGCTTAAATCTATACTCAATGGTAATCAATTTTTCTTCTTCAGAAACGCTTTCCTTGCCATTGCCAGTCTACATTTTATATCCTCTCTTCTTCGACTATCATCAGTTATTTTGCTCCCTAAATAGCAAAACTCGTTTACTACTTTAAGCGTCTCATTCCCTAATCAAATTCCCGGAGCATCACCCGATATAATTCGACTACATTCCATTATCCTTGTTCTGCTTTTGTTGTTGTTCATCTTATGTCCTCCTTTCAAGACACTGTCCATTCCGATCAGCTGCTCTTCCAGGTCCTTTGGTGCATCTGAAAGAATTACAATGTCATCGGCGAACCTTAGAGTTTTTATTTCTTCTCCATGGATTTTAATACCTTCTCCGATTTTACCTTTTGCTTCCTTTATTGCTTGCTCAATATACAGATTGAATAACTTCCGGGAGGGGCTACAACCCTGTCTCACTCCCTTCCCAACCACTGCTTCCCTTTCATGTCCCTCGACTCTTATAACTGCCATTTGGTTTCTGTACAAATTGTAAATAGCCTTTCACTCCCTGTATTTTACCCCTGCCACCTTCAGAATTTGAAAGAGAGTAATCCAGTCATCATTGTCAAAAGCTTTCTCTAAGTCAACAAATGCTAGAAACGCAGGTTTGCCTTTCCTTAATCTATGTTCTAAGATTAGTCGTAGGTCAGTATTGCCTCACGTGTTCCAACATTTCTACGGAATCCAAACTGATCTACCCCGAGGTCGGCTTCTGCCAGTTTTTCCATTCGTCTTTAAAGAATTCGTGTTAGTATTTTGCAGCCGTGGCTTTTTAAACTGATAGTTCGGTAATTTTCACATCTGTCAACACCTGCTTTCTTTGGGATTGGAATTATTATATTCTTCTTGAAGTCTGAGGGTATTTCGCCTGTCTCATAGATCGTGCTCACTAGATGGTAGAGATTTGTTAGGCCTGGATCTCCCAAGGCTGCCAGTAGTTCTAACGTTGAATACTCCCGGGGCCTTGTTTCGACTTAGGTTTTTCAGTGCTAGTCAAACTCTTCATGCAGTATCATATCTCCTATTTCATCTTCATTTACATTCTCTCCCATTTCTATAATATTGTCCTCAAGAACATCGCCCTTGTATAGACCCTCTATATACTCCTTCCATCTTTCTGCTTTCCCTTCTTTGCTTAGAGCTGGGTTTCCCTCTGAGCTCTTGATATTCATGCAAGTGGTTCTCTTTTCTCCAAAGTTTTTTTTCCTGTAGGCAGTATATATCTTACCCGTAGTGATATGCGCCTCTACATCCTTACATTTGTCCTCTAGCCATCCCTGCTTAGCCATTTTGCACTTCCTGTCGATCTTATTTTTGACACATTTGTATTTCTTTTTGTCTGCTTCATTTACTGCATTTTTATATTTTCTCCTTTCATCACTTAAATTCAATATCTCTTGTGTTACCCAAGGATCTCTATTAGCCCTCGTCTTTTTACCTACTTGATCCTCTGCTACCTTCACTATTTCGTCTCTCAAAGCTACCCATTCTTCTTCTACTGTATTTCTTTCCCCCATTCTTGTCAATCGTTCCCTAACGCTCTCCCTGAAGCTCTCTACAACCTCTGATTTTTTTCGTTTTCTCAGGTCCCATCTCCTCAAATTCCCACCTTTTTGCAGTTTCTTCAGTTTTAATCTACAGTTCATAACCAATAGATTGTGGTCAGAGTCCACATCAGCCCCTGGAAATGTCTTACAATTTAAAACCTGGTTCCTAAATCTCTGTCTTTCCATTATATAATCTATCTGACACCTTCTAGTGTCTCCAGGCTTCTTCCATGTATACAACCTTCTTTTATGATTCTTGAACCAAGTGTTAGCTATGATTAAGTTATGCTCTGTGCAAAATTCTACCAGGTGGCTTCCTTTTTCCATTCGTTACTCCCATTTCATATTCACCTACTACGTTTCCTTCTCTTCCTTTTCCTACTGTCAAGTTCCAGTCGCCCATGACTATTAAATTTTCGTCTCCCTTCACTATCTGAATAATTTCTTTTATCTCATCATACATTTCATCAATCTCTTCGTCATCTGCGGAGCTATTTGGCATATAAACTTATACTACTGCAAACAGAACCAACCGATTTGCTCCATTTGCTTAAGCAGGAGGAAGTTTGTATATTCATACTTTGATCCTGTACTGTAGAATGGCGACACTAAGAAGATCCTTCTAATGAGAATACAAACTGTCCCTAGCCAAAAGCCTATCAAAAGCACTGGACCCTACCTTTTTATCACTAATAGAACCTGATGTATGAGCTACAGAAGAATCCCGTTTCTATGCGCGTCGTTTTGCTACATACTAAGTACGCATTCTGTTGCATGCAAACCGATAAATACAGAAAACTGCAACCAGTCATGTAACATGCTGTGTACCATCTGACAGGTGCGAAAACCTGTTTAGGGAATAAATAAACGCCGCCTGGGACAAAATAAGATGGTATTTGGCATGAGAAGACGAGCTAGGCTCAGCGTCACACACACACCTGGCGCTCTACCCTAAATTTTACTGGCGACACAAAAACCTTTTTATGTACCAAAGAACTGATGGCTATCCACGATTTTTATTTGTACTGTACTTATGTACAAGGCTTCTTTTTTTCTGTTGGCGCTATGTATACAGAAGGCAAATCCCATTTGTAGAAAATACGCACTCAAGATAGATGGGGGATGAGGGGGAGTGAGAGTTTCAAATCCCGAGGCACTTTATTATTATTATTTTTTTAGTGTGTGAATGTGCCAAAAACTAATTTAATTTATATGGTCTTCAATTTATGACTTGTAGCATATCTTTTCTGTTAAGACAGTAATGAGAAACAGTAAACCAATGCACGGGTGTCGTTCCTTAGTGAATCACCCTCCCTTCCCTATTTTTGTGCCATGTCGACTTCTATGTTGGCGTTCTTTGTATTCCGACTGTTGGGGTAATCAAATTCCCTATACTTTATATCGCTAAATAATGATACAGCACGCTGTATAGGCGCTCCAACCCTAGGGAACTAGACACTGCGAGACACTGCATTCCGGGCGGGTCTGCAGCCAGTTATCACACAGTACTTTTCGCACTGTGTCGTCATCAGCCAGACAGCCGGCACCTGACAATGTGGAAGTGGCTCGTGTGAAGAGCTAGGCGCAATGCGAGGCTTAATAATTATTGTATCAGAATAGCGAGAGAGATGAGTTAATATACAAGTAATTGTGAAGTTGCAAACTGTAACAATTATGGCCGTAAAAATAGTGGTGTAATATATAATCGATTCCCTAAAAATGCAGTACAAAAGGAATGGGTCACTCGTTGCAAGCGAACAGATAAAATGAACGTTAAAAGTGCACATATTCGCTCAATTCATTCTCTTCCAGAGGATTACGAGAGTGATTTAAAGAATGAGCTCCTTGGTTTGCAATAAAAAAGAAAGTGAAAGCAAACGCACTTCCATCACAATATTCAGCAAACTAGCATGGATGTGCACATACAGCTGAATACAACAGTGAAGCTGCCGGTGAGATAAGCAAGCTAAATATGTTGCCTTATCTTGCCGAACAGCCAACGGCCTTGCCGCAGAGGTAACACCGGTTCCCGCTAGATCATCGAAGATAAGGGCTGTCGGGCTGGACTAGCTCTTGGCTGGGTAACCGAGCACTGTTGGCAAGCGGGGTGCACTCAGTCCTTGTGAGACAAACTGAGGAGCTGTTTGATTGAGAAGTAGCGGCTCTGGTCTCGTCAACTGACATACGGACGGGTGAGCGGTTGCTGACCATGTGCCCCTCTATATCCGCGTCCTGTGACGCCTATGAGCTGAGAATGACACGGTGGCCGGTGGGTACCGTTGGGCCTTCAAGGCCTGTTGGTGCGGAGTTTTAGTTTTTATGTCGTTGAACTGATTAAACTAAATTATACGTTGATTTCACTGGCTTAAATCTTCTCAAATAGTATTTATTTTATGTGTAGGTACGTAGCTATTATTTCTCGCGTATTATTGATAAAACAGACAACCTAACCAAACTTTTAACCACCTTCATTGTTATTCCTGTAGGATACAAGTGGATGGGCTGTACAATACGAAAAGAGGGGCGTGGGAGAGAGAGCAGTTGAAGACTTTGAGTCTGAATAATCAAAGAAGAGGAAACTGGACGAAGAAACAAACACCGTCCCATCTGTGAACTCTCTGATTTAGGATGAACAAATCAAAAGGCTGAAAACATAAATAGAAGTTTTGTAGAAGAAAAATGGAGTGTAAGAAATGATCCTAAAAGAACGTGATGCAGCCCTGAAATGGGTCAAAGCTGTCGGGTGTACTTTGTTCAAAAAGAGAAAACGAAGTACTTTCGTGAAAGAAAGTGTTGTAAAGAATAAGATAGAGAATGTATTGTCTAAGTGTTTCACTCATGGACAGATTCACACTTGTTACAAGGCAACTGAAGGATTAGATGGAGTTCCCTGAGTTTGCCAATACATTAACTTTAAAGGCTCAAATGGTTCAAATGGCTCTGAGGACTATGGGACTTAACATCTGAGGTCATCGTCTCCTAGACTTAGAACTACTTAAACCTAACTAACCTAAGAACAGCACACACATTCATGCCCGAGGCTGGATTCGAACCTGGGACCGTAGCAGTAGCGCGGTTCCGGACTGAAGCGCCTAGAACCGCTCGGTCACAACGGCCGGCTACTTTAAAGGCCTTTGCTGGAAACACTTATGTTTACTGAGAAAGCACAACTTTCCTTTATTCTGTTGTGCAACGCTTCAAAATTAGACGAGAATTTTTAAGTGCAATCCAGGAATTTCGGAAAAAGTTTTGACAATTTTGAAAGCAAAGACTTATACATTCACTGTGTTAGAAAAGAAAATCGTGTTCGTGTTTTGACGAAATGTGCATTGACGGGCGAATCTGCTACGATGTGATGGAAGACAAGGTCTTAGGACCTCAAAGCAATGTACTACTTGTGATGATTCGTGATCTGTGTAAATCTTGGAAGGAACCAGTTTGTTATGAATTTGACCTGACAATGGCTAGTAATCTGTTGCAAGATTTATTACTCAAAATTGAAGGATTGTGTATTGTGCCCATAACGCGTGATAAAGGAGGAAATTCTGGAGTGTGGCATGAGCTTTGTGTCAACACATTCAAAACATAATTCACAAATCTAGTGGACAAGGTAAGGAAGACCTAAGTTTTCTACGAAGTTCCTCACTTACAGAAGCTTATTAGAAAATACTTCTTAGGTTAAGTCGTAGTTCTGCCTAACGGAACTTCAATAACGAACTAGTTTATTGAAGGCCTTTCAGACAGTTACAAAGGTTCAAATGGTTCAAATGACTCTGAGCACTATGAGACTTAACATCTATGGTCATCAGTCCCCTAGAACTTAGAACTACTTAAACCTAACTAACCTAAGGACAACACACAACACCCAGCCATCACGAGGCAGAGAAAATCCCTGACCGCGCCGGGAATCGAACCCGGGAACCCGGGCGCGGGAAGCGAGAACGCTACCGCACGACCACGAGATGCGGGCATCACAAAGGTGATCTGACTGTAACACAGCACTCATTAGAAGCTTACATTAGTGTCACAGGTAGAGCGCGACATAATGTTAGGACGGCTGCCCGTTTGTTTTCACACTACACGGCTAAAGTTCTGTTGTATATTTTAGGAAACGAACGTGAAAGTATTTTCATTGAATTAGGCAATGAAGAGTATGACGTTTCGAATTCTAGAGCTCCCTTTGTTCACGGCACGCCTTAACATAGTGGATTCGGTCTGAATCTTCCAAATCAAGAGCTCACGTCAAGAAGGGTTCGAGATGTTTGCAGTGATATGCACTTTGAAAACAGAAAGGGTTCGTTGTTGTTTCAAAAGAGGTTTCTCAACTATCCAAATCTGTTTCAAGAAATAAAAAAGATGAATGAAGGTAGATTCTAACCGACTAAATCAAGACCGTCTGGGGAAATTATTTTTCGAGAATTCGAGGTCTAGTTGCTTCCTATAATAACATAAAGCAGTGGGGGTCAAGCATAGAGCTGGACCTCTTGTTTTCATAGGAAACGCAGCCTACCCACCGTTAAAAAGCCCCACAGCAGTTGAGAGACGTCTACATTTTACACTCTGCAAACCCCCGTGAGGTGCATGCCAGAGGGTACCGGTATAACTGCTGCAGATACCGAAACACACGACGACGAATTCATGAAATTCATTACCAGTGAACTTTGTATTGACATGACAGAAGAAAAGCTCAGCTGGTTCAAATGGCTATGAGCACTATGGGACTCAACTGCTGTGGTCATCAGTCCCCTAGAACTTAGAACTACTTAAACCTAACTAACCTAAGGTCATCACACACATCCATGCCCGAGGCAGGATTCGAACCTGCGACCGTAGCAGTCGCGCGGCTTCGAAATGAGCGCCTAGAACCGCGAGACCACCGCGGCCGGCAAAAGCTCAGCGTGCAAGTAGTTGTGACATTGCGCACATGAAGAGGAGAAAGAATTCCTGAGAACAATCCACGAAACAGAGGAAAAAATTCTGATGCAGAGGACGTTTCGCCTGATTGTTTACAATATGGAAGGCTGTCTTGCATTAAAGTGTCGACCCATCGATAAATCTTTCGGGTCACGAATTGAAAAATGCTCAGTTCAGTTCCGATTCCGAGTATCTACTGTTGAGCGAGGGACTCTTTTGATTCTGACAACAGACCGAGTGATCATATAAAAACAGTTCGAAATTATATTTTTCTGTTTTCATGGACATATCATTTATAAGTGTGACAAAGCAGTCAAAACTTTGACAGCAATCATTATTTAACGATTTGCTTTGAAGCAAAATTTCCCCTGGTGCGTGAAGATACAATTAGTTAGTATGCAAGGATGAGAATTCCCCCCCGACCCGACTCCCCCTCCCCCTCCCCCCGCGCGCATAAGGCATATGTTAAAAAGTACTAGTAGCAAGCATGAAAGGAGAAACTGCAGAGAAGAATTTGATGTGGACAGCATCTCAACCACGTAAAAATTGTAGATTCGTTTTCCTTCACTCACAACTGGCGATTCATACACTTAAAACCTGCGGGATGCAATTATGTTTGTTTATCAAACTGAATTATTGAATCTAGTGTGGAATTCTTTTCAGTTATATAATTGTTAAGACATATTTATATATTTCTGCTTCTTTAACACATGTTACAAAAGGTTTAAATGATTTACGGAATGTACATGCTATCTAAACCTTCCAACAACCTTGCTATCATACTTCGAGTTGGCTGATGCGGATATCGGCCGTCTGCCTCCTGACATCACGGAGAGAGGCCACTCATAGTTTCTTTGTCGAACTGCCTACCCCCCTCCACCCTGCCTGCAATCAACAAGTTTTATAAAGTGTTAGCTATCTAATGTGAACTTATTATATACACATTCTCGGAGGGGTGGCTGTGGGGAGCTACTTGAATCGATGGAAATCAAATGACACGGACCAGATTTAACCAAGTTCTGAGTGCTGCTAACGTGAACTAGCAGACAACACTGCTTTGTGTATCAACTGTACGCAATACACCGTCCGCGCAAACCAAGTTGACTAGCGGCGCAGTGGCTGGTGGGAGCGACAGTGCGCCTGCACTGAGCGTCGACTTGGTTTGGGGTAGGAATGGGTGATCATAAGTTAGAATCGATGAAATGGCCTTTCCTATTATTTAAATAAAAATATTAATCATTTCGTAATGATCGATTATTCGATAAATTCTTTAGTTACATTTAATTTATTTCTGAGTGTATAAAGCATCATTTTTATGATAAAAAGGTTTGCTCTATGAGAAAATTGTTGCTATGACACGTATATTTCTCTTTCTGTAACTAACAATAGTTGCTCAGTTTAATGAATTACATAGGCCTAGTAGTAAATGAGTTTTGCTATTTGGGGAGCAAAATAACTGATGATGGTCGAAGTAGAGAAGATATAAAATATAGACTGGCAATGGCAAGGAAAGCGTTTCTGAAGAAGGGAAATTTGTTAACGTTGAGTATAGATTTAAGTGTCAGGAAGTCATTTCTGAAAGTATTTGTGTGGTGTGTGGCCATGTATGGAAATGAAACCTGGACGATAAATAATTTGGACAAGAAGAGAATAGAAGCTTTCGAAATGTGGTGCTACAGATGAATGCTGAAGATTAGGCGGGTAGATCACATAACTAATAAGGAGGTAAAGAATAGAAGTAGGGAGAAGAGAAATTTGTGGCACACCTTGACTAGAAGAAGGGATCGGTTGGTAGGACATGTCTGAGGCATCAAGGGATCACCAATTTAGTATTGGAGGGCAGCGTGGAGGGTAAAAATCGTAGACGGAGACCAAGAGATGAATACACTAAGCAGATTCAGAAGGATGTAGGTTGCAGTAGTTACTGGGAGATGAAGAAGCTTGCACAGGATAGAATAGCATGGAGAGCTGCATCAAACCAGTCTCTGGACTGAAGACCACAACAACAACAGGCCCAATTGCCATTCTAGACACTGACAGAAAAAAATGCAGCACCAAGGAGGAGCTGTGCGACAAAAACGAAAGGTGGTAGGCATGTTTCTGCCTCTGAAACATAATTTCTACTCAGATTTACCGCCAATCGCGTAGCAGTGACGCTAGTAGCGCCACTACGAGGATGCAAATCATGTTTGCTTTAAATACCTGATGCAGCACTCGTGAGCGTTAGTTACGTTTGAGACTGGAAATGGTGAGTTGGTGTTAGTCAAGAATGACTTTAATAGACGCCATTATCAACACCTCACTGAGTTTGAACGATGTCGTGTAATAGGGCTACGAGAACCTGGGTGTTCCTTCCGCTATATCGCAGGAAGACTTGGCAGAAATGTAGCCACAGAGGCGGATTTACACACCCACACCCACTGACATGGGCCTAGCGGCGGCAGCTTCAGAGAGCGGCATTTTTTGCACTATATGTATTTCAACATTTTACGTTTCAAAATAACTGCGCTCACAAATGTCAAAAACTATTAACATTTAACTAATTTTGATTCCATCAGGAATTAATATTGTGAAATAGCTTGGCAGTTAAAACAAGTCGAGAGAACGGCAATCGACAATACAAGCTTTGAAACAATACTAGTTTACTTGGTGACTGATACCTGCGTTCTACCTCGTCTGAGGAGAGCTTAAATGTTTTGTCCATTCTTCACATCGAAGCCGTCCTAATTAGTGACCGTCTCAACTATGACGATATAATTAACGAGTTGCTGCCATCAAAGCCAGATGCAAGCTGCTGATGGTGAGGTTTGTTTATTTCCTTATATTAGTTTTAAAAATTTCAGATTATAATCTGATTTTTTACTAGCAACTTAAAGCACATTCATTGATTTAAAAACTATATATTTGTTTAAAACATTTTACGGGGGTGCATATACTACGGTGTGCCTAGAGGCGCAAATTTTTAAATTCGCCACTGTATATTATTGCTGGGAGATGCGGTAACGGGAATGTATGGCCCCAATAAGATCGGATTCCAGACAGCCAAGTGGCACTACGTAGCACTAGTGATAAGACCATCATGTTCGGTGTATGGCTCTCTACTACGAGGTGCATTCAAGTTCTAAGGCCTCCGATTTTTTTTTCTCCGGACTGGAAAAAGATAGAAACATGCGCATTATTTTAAAATTAGGCTGCGTTCATTGTCAATACGTCCCAGAGATGGCAGCACCGTACGGCAGATGGAATTTTACCGCCAGCGGCGAGAATAAGAACTGTTTTAAATACTTAAAATGGCGACGTTTTCCTTACTTGAACAGCGTGCAATCAATCGTTTTCTGAATTTGCGTGGTGTGAAGCCAATTGAAATTCATCGACAGTTGAAGGAGACATGTGGTGATGGAGTTATGGATGTGTCGAAAGTGCGTTCGTGTGTGCAACAGATTAATGAAGGCAGACTGAAACAACCTCGGGCTCGCACAAGCCGGTCTGACGACATGATCGAGAAAGTGGAGAGAATTGTTTTGGGGGATCGCCGAATGACTATTGAACAGATCGCCTCCAGAGTTGGCATTTCTGTGGGTTCTGTGCACACAATCCTGCATGACGACCTGAAAATGCGAAAAGTGTCATCCAGGTGGGTGCCACGAATGCTGACGGACGACCACATGGCTGCCCGTGTGGCATGTTGCCAAGCAATGTTGACGCGCAACGACAGCATGAATGGGACTTTCTCTTCGTCGGTTGTGATAATGGATGAGACGTGGATGCCATTTTTCAATCCAGAAACGCTCAATGGAAGCACACAGATTCACCGCCACCAAAAAAATTTCGGGTAACCGGCAGTGCTGAAAAAATGATGGTGTCCATGTTCTGGGACAGCGAGGGCGTAATACTTACCCATTGCGTTTCAAAGGGCACTACGGTAACAGGTGCATCCTACGAAAATGTTTTGAAGAACAAATTCCTTCGTGCACTGCAACAAAAACGTCCGGGAAGGGCTGCCCGTGTGCTGTTTCACCAAGACAACGCACCCGCACATCGAGCTAACGTTACGCAACAGTTTCTTCGTGATAACAACTTTGAAGTGATTCCTCATGCTCCCTACTCACCTGACCTGGCTCCTAGTGACTTTTCGCTTTTTCCAACAATGAAAGACACTCTCCGTGGCCGCACATTCACCAGCCGTGCTGCTATTGCCTCAGCGATTTTCCAGTGGTCAAAACAGACTCCTAAAGAAGCCTTCGCCGCTGCCATGGAATCATGGCGTCAGCGTTGTGAAAAATGTGTACGTCTGCAGGGCGATTACGTCGAGAAGTAACGCCAGTTTCATCGATTTCGGGTGAGTAGTTAATTAGAAAAAAAATCGGAGGCCTTAGAACTTGAATGCACCTCGTACATCTGCAGCAGCAATCTGAGCCGCAGTTTTCACCACAGTGACTCAACGAACCGTTACAAATCACTTACTTCAAGGACAGTTCCGAGCCAGAAGTGCATTCCACTGACCCCGAACCACCTTTATTTGTGTGTTCGGTGGTATCAAGCGAGAGCTCATTGGAAGGCAAGGTGGAGGTCTGTTGTGTTTTCTGATGAAAGCTGGTTGTGCCTCGGTGCCAGTGGTGGTAGTGTGTTGGTTAGAAGGAGGCCAGATGAGCATTTGCGACAAACCTGTCTGCCTACTAGACACTCTGGACCTACACCTGGAGTTATGGTCTGGGACGCGATTTCTTATGACAGTAGCAGCACTCTCATGGTTATCCCACGCACTCTGACAGCCCTATTTGTACGTCAATCTCGTGATTCAACATGTTGTGCTGCCGTTCATGAACGGAATTCCAGGGCGTGCTTTCCAACTGGATAACGCTCGCCCACATACCGCTGTTGTAATCGAACACGCTCTACAGACCGCCGACGTGTTGCGCTGGCTTTATCGATCAGCAGCTGTGTCTCCAATCCTGCACATACGGCTCATCATCGACGACAACACTACCGTCATCCACAACCAGCATCAACAATCCCCTGTATTGAGCGACCAAATGCAACAGGCATGGACCTCCGATCCACAAACTGACATCCAGTACCTGTACAACACAATGTATGCATGTTTGTATGCCTTATTCAACATTCTGGCAGTTAACACCGGTTATTAATATACCAGCATTTCACATTTGCAATGGCTATCAATGGCTCAGATGGCTCTGAGCACTATGGGACTTAACTTCTGAGGTCATCAGTCCCCTAGAACTTAGAACTACTTAAACCTAACTAACCTAAGGACATCATACACATCCATGCCCGAGGCACGATTCGAACCTGCGACCGTAGTAGTCCCGCGGTTCCAGAACCGCTCGGCCTCTGCGGCCGGCTGCAATGGCTATCTCGCGCTCACATTAATCTGTGATCTTGCAATGTTAATCACTTAAATATGTTACATAGGCAAACATATTCCCGACATTTCACTACCCTACATCAATTATTCTTAGGTGTTACGACTTCTATCATCGGTGTGTTTGTAGCAAAAAATGTATCTATTTAACTTTTGGAATAAAGCTAATTAATGCCAGTGTTTTTAACACTGATACTGTGGTGAATATGCTTACAAGTACCATAATTTTTTCTCTTAATGTTTTCTTTTTTAATTTTACAATTACATTCGATTAGTGCTTGTTCCATAGATCATGAATACGGCACTTCGTAATGATGTGGAACGTGTCAGGTTAATAAAAGGTGTCTATACAAGATATTACATAACACAAAATATTACATGACACTTAATAATTTTTTTGGTGGGGGGTGGGGAAATTACCCACATACTATATCCAAAAAATCATCTAATAGGTAGAAGGAGTTGCCATTCAGAAATTCTTTTAATTTCCTTTTAAATGCTATTTGGCTATCTGTCAGACTTTTGATGGTATTAAATAAGTGACCAATAACTTTTGTGGCAGCACAATGTACTCTCTTCTCAGCCAAAGTCAGATTTAACGTTAAGTAGTGAAGATCATCCTTTCTCCTAGTTTTGTAGCCATGTACACTGCTATTACTTTTGATTGTTCGGATTGTTAATAACAAATTTCGTAATTATATATATATATATATATATATATATATATATATATATATATATATATGTGTGTGTGTGTGTGTGTGTGTGTGTGTGAGAGAGAGAGAGAGAGAGAGAGAGAGAGAGAGAGAGAGGCTACAGTGAAGATCCCTAGCTCTTTAATAAGTGTCTGCAGGATGATCTTGGATGAGCTCCAGCAGTTATTCTGATTACACTCTTTTAATCAATGATCAGTTACCCCAGAATATGATACCATACGAAAGCAGAGAATGAAAATGGGCGTTGTAAGCTAATATACTGAGATGAATATCGCCAAAATTTGCAATGACCCTAATAGCATAAGTAGCTGAACTCAAACGTTTCAGCAGATCCTCAGTGTGTTTTTTCCAGTTCAGCCCCTCATCAATGCATATGAGAGCCCATCTGCAGAGAAACATTTAATGATTTTCTGAAAAACATCTTTTACAATTTCATCAGTTAATTATTATCTGTTGGGTGTGATAGCTATACTTGTATCATCGGCAAAAAGTACCGGCTTTGCATCTTCGTGAATATAGAATGGCAAGTCATTAATATATATTAAGAACCTTTCGGCACCCCATTCTTGATTGTTCCCCAGATTGAGAAATCACCAGTTTTTTTACATATTATGTGAACTGCGTATTTCAGCTTTCTGCATTCTTCCAGTTGAGTATGATTTAAACCATTTGAGCGCTATCCCATTCATACCACAGTACTTGGGCTTATCTAGAAGTATTCCATGATTTACACAATCAAAAGCCTTTGAGAGATCACAATAAATCCCAACGGGTGACTTCCGGTTACTCAGAGCATTTAATATTTCATTAGTGAAAGTATATATAGCATTTTCCGTTGAAAAACCTTTCTGGAAACCAAACTGACATTTTGTTAAAATTTTATTTTTACAAAGGTGTGAAGCTACTGTACAATACACTACTTTTTCAAGAATGTTCGATAATGGGAAGTATGCTACTAGAACAGCTATGTGCCGTCAAATGATTCATCAGATTAGTTGTATTTCTCATAGATTCCTGGAAACACAGGCATCATTTACATAAACCGTTGTAACCTTTCTCAAAATTTTTCCATACTACACCTTGGTTTCTTTGGTGCCTTGATTTTAACTTCACTTGCATATTTACACACGATAGCTTTAGACGTGGACACAACAATAAGATTTGGTTACGAATGAAGTCTCACTGGCACATAGGCGGGCAGGATTCAGAGGCAGAAGGGCCACGGCCGGATTAAGGCCCGAGCGACGCATGCCGCCGCCTGGGGCTGCAAGCGGATAGGAGTGCTAGAGCCACCAAGGCTGTAAGATTTCTGTACAGGGCGTATTACTGCATTTATTAGCGGCCGCTTCGGGCGACAAGCTGAGAGCGGTACCCAAGTGTAAGGGCTGAATACAGTGCAGATCACAATTAGCAGCGAAAACTGATACTGTTGAAAGTGTTCGAGGGGACAGGGGCAGAGGGGGACGTCAAATAAGTCACTTGTACGGGAAAATGTTCTTGAACCGGCTCTGAGAATGACACTGCCGCCGTCTGATGAGGGAACGTGCAGGTTTGAGGAAAATATACCATAGAGACGTTCATGTTCAAACACACTTGATACGTTATTTGTTTCTGAAGTGACATGCACAGCGCAAGATTTCGCTACGCAACTCAAGTCGACACGAAATGTTCCGACTAGTGCCGATCTTACACAGTCAGGCTACACAGACAGAAAACCAACACTTAACAGTTTTTTTTTTTTTTTGAAGAAAAATGAACTAATTCATCATAAGGCTAACCGACTACGAAAAATTAATTGACATGAAAGAAATATCGATATTAAAATAAAGAAATTACATATATTGGCTGCGATCTATCATCAATGGGAGAAAGATGGAAATTTGTCCCAGACAGAGATTCGAACTGGGGTGTCCTGCTTACTAGGCATATTCTCTGACCACTAAGACATCAGTCCCAGCGGAGGTTCGAGTTCCCCCTCGGGCATGGGTGTGTGTGTTTGTCCTTAGGATAATTTAGGTTAAGTAGTGTGTAAGCTTAGCAATTAAGTCCCACAAGATTTCACACACTAAGACATCCGGACACAGCGATCATTGCAACTGCATGGACTACCATAGCACGCCTCTCATCAGACCCAAATTCTCAACTTATCAATGGCTCTGAGCACTATTGGACCTCAACTTATTCACACACAACTAATGTAGTGCCCTTTGCCCATTATCTTCACTATTCACGGCATTTAGCCGCTCCCGGAAGAGTTCGAGCCTAGTGTGCATGTGGACTGAAGATATCATTGGCCATCTCTCCTTAAAAATTTTATATATATCCAGTGTACGAAAGAACGGTCATCACACACACACACACACACACACACACATATATATATATATATATATATATATATATATATATATATATATATTCAGTCACCTTGGTTCCAAGAGTTCCGAACCTGCACAGAAAATTGGAATAGAGATCAACATAAACATTATTCCTGCTCTTTTTATTGCTCATGAAAACCACACATTGCATGTTGTACCACCATATAGCGAACCTTCAGAGGTGGTGGTCTAGATTGTATACAAACCGGTATCTCTAGTAGCACATACTCTTACATTGAAGCATCTTGTATTCGTCGTGGCATACTATCCACAAATTCATCGACGCATCCAGACTGTCCCACTCCTCAACGTTGATTCGGCGTAGATCCCTCAGAGTGGTTGGTGTGTCACGTCGTCCACAAACAGCCCTTTTCAATCTATCCCAGGCATGTTCGATAGGGTTCATGTCTGGAGAACATGCTTGCCACTCTAGTCGAACGATGTTGCTATTCTGAAGGACGTAATTCACAAGATGTGCACGATGGGGGTGCGAATTGTCGTCCACGAATACGAATGCCTTGCCAGTATGCTGCCAATATGGTTGCACTATCGGTCGGAGGATGGGATTCACGTTTCATACAGCCGTTACGGCGCCTTCCATGACCACCAGCGGCGTACGTCAGTCCCACATAATACCACCCCAAAACAGCAGGAAGCCTGCACCTTGCTGCACTCGCTGCACAGTGTGTTTAAGGCGTTCAGCCTGACCGGGTTGCCTCCAAACACGTCTCCGACGATTGTCTGGTGTCTGGTTAAAGGCATATGCGACACTCATCGGCGAAGAGAGCGTGATGCCAAGCCTGAGCGGTCCATTCAGCATATTGTTCGGCCTGTCTGTATCGCACTGCATGGTGTCGTGGTTGCAAAGATGGACCTCGCCATGGACGTCTGGAGTGAAGTTGCGCATCATGCAGCCTATTGCGCACAGTTTGAGTAGTAACACGACGTCCTGTAGCTGCACATAAACCATAATGCAACATGATGGCGTTGCTGTCAGAGTTCCTCCGAGCCATAATCCATAGGTAGCGGTTATCCACTGCAGTAGTTGCCCTTGGGCGGCCTGAGCGACGCATGTCATCGTCAGTTCCTGTCTCTCTGTATCTCCTCCTTGTCCGAACAACATCGCTTTGGTTGACTCCGAGACGCCTGGACACTTCCCTTGTTGAAAGCTCTTCCTGGCACAAAGTAACAATGTGGACGCGACCGAACCACGGTGTTCACCGTCCAGGCACGGTTGAACTACAGACAATACGAGCCGTTTACTTCCTTCCTGGTGTAATGATTAAAACTGATTGGCTGTCGGGCCCCCTCCGTCAAACAGGCGCTGCCCATGCATGGTTGTTTACACCTTTGGGCGGGTTTAGTGAAATCTCTGAACAGTCAAAGGGACTGTGTCTGTGATAAAATATCCACAGTCAACGTCTGTCTTCAGGAGTTCTGGGAACTGGGCTGATGCGATTTTTTTTTCATGTGTGCGTATATGTATAAAATCGTTTACCAGAATAATTATGATTACTCGAACAATTATAGTTACCCAGCCATTTCCAGTTTGCGGTAACTTGGCTCTTTTGCGGGGGACGCTGGGAACGAAAGCACACGACCGTCACCTTATAGCAGAAGAGCTGCTGCTGAGGAAGGAAAGGTGTGGAGGAACAAGCCCTCCTCCTCCTCTGAGGCAGGAGCACACTGGAATCAAGACTGCTTTCATAATGCCTACTGCAATGCTACGCTGCTACGGCGCACTTAGTGTTTCATACCTAAGGTTGGCACAATCCATAGCGGTGCGAAGTCATCTGACATCCACCAATTATATTGTGATAATAGTACGTCTACGAGAGCAGAAGCAATACGGTGAATTGACGTTCGCAGATGCGTTATGTGGAACTGATTTGGTATCTTTTATTTATTGGCATTTTCTAACTGTTTAAAACAGTGTCACCTGCTGTCTAAAGTAGCTATGGGAAAGGAGTCAACAACGATTCAAAGCATTCGATTTCATTCAACGCAACCATTCCTATTAATCATCTTCATAGCACGAGTACCACTACTCTTATTCAAAATCTGTACCTAAAGACTGGAAAGCTGCACAAGTCACAGCAATAGCCAAAAAAGAAAATAGGAGTAATCCGCTAAATTAAAGAACTATCTCGCTACCGTCGATTTGTAGGAGAATTTTGGAACATATACTGTGTTCGAACTTCATGAATTACCTCGAAGAAAGCGATTTATTGATAGTCAACGCCGATTCAAAAAATATCTTTCTTGTGAAACACAACTAGCTCTTTATTCTCGTCGGCCGTGGTGGCCGAGCGGTTCTAGGCGCTTCAGTGTGGAACCGCGCGACCGCTACGGTCGCAGGTTCGAATCCTGCCTCGGGCATGGATGTGTGTGATGTCCTTAGGTTATTTAGGTTTAAGTAGTTCTAAGTTCTAAGGGACTGATAACCTCAGAAGTTAAGTCCCATAGTGCTCAGAGCCATTTGCACCATCTTTATTCTCACGACGTAACGAGTACTATCGACATGGGATGTTAAATTGATTGCATATTTTTAGATTTCCAGAAGGCTTGTGAAACCATCCCTCACAAGTGTTTTCCAATCGGACTGTGTGTCTACGAAGTGCGGCTGGATTCGTTATGTCCTGTCAGAAAGGTCGCGGTTCGTAGTAACTGACAGGAAGTCATCGAGTAAAACAGAAGTAGTATTTGGCGTTCCCCAAGGAAGTGTTATACGTCCTCTGCTGTTCCTGATCTACAGAAACTATTTAGGAGACAATCTGATCAGCCCTTTTAGATTATTTGCAGATTATGCTGTCATATATAGCTCTGTAAAGTCATCAGATGATCAAAACCAACTGCAAATGCCCTGGACAAAATATCTATATGGTGCGAAAAGTGGCAATCGACGCTAAATAATGAAAAGTGTGAAGTCTTCCACATAGCGCAAAAAGGAATCCACTAAATTTCCGTTACACGGTAAATTACACAAATTTAAAGACTGCAAATTCAACTAAATACTTGGAACGACCACATACGTAATGTCGTGAGGAAAGCAATCTGAAGACTGCGATTTATTGGCAGAACACTTAAAAAATGCAATATGTCTGCTAAAGAGACTGCCTACACTACACTTGTCCTCTTCTGCCGTATTGCTTTGCGGTGTGGGATCCGCATCAGATAGGATTGTCCGAGGACATCAAAAAAGTTCAGAGAAGGGCTGCGCGGGGGAGAGAGTGCCGTGGATATGATACGCGATTTGGGTTGGCAGTCATTAAAACAAAATCATATTTCGTTGCAGCACGATCTTTTCGTGCAATTTCAATCATCAACTTTCTCCTCAGAGTGTGAGAATCGCGCCCATGCACGCAGGAGGCAGAAATGATGATGAAATAATAAAAAAAAAGAGAACTGTGAGTTCGCACGGAAAGATTTAAGTGTTCGTTTTTACCGCGCGATTTTCGACAGCGGAACGGTAGAGAAATAGCTTTAAGGTGGTTTGCTGAAACCTCTGCCAGGTACTTTATTGTGAATTGAATAGTAATCATTTAAATGTAAATGCAGAAATGACGTTCTATGTAATGAAACAGAATGTCTGTTGTCGAAATTATTCTTTCAAGTCCTCTTATAGGCCTTCAAAAAAATTAAGCAGTCTGTAGTCAAGTTAGGGAGCACTGTAACTATTCTAGGGCGTGCACATGCATTAATTATTCGCTCTTCTATCTTCTGTTTCAAACTGTTGTTAATCCAGGAGCCCAGGTACTCAAACTTTTCTTCTTAGGCCAAAGTTAAATCTGCAACGTGTTGCGGGACACTACTGCAAATCCGCCTTCTCAGAGCTGTCGGCCAACACATAGTAAATTTGGTTCCTACTGGCATCAGCTATCCACACTTAAAATTTCGTGTAACAATTTTTTCTCCATCCCGTATATATATATGAAATCGACCAAAAAAGGTGGAATATACTCTTTCCGCAGATTCTGCAAAGCTTTGGATCTGTGTCGCTTAGACCAATGGAAAAACACAGTTGCGACAAGGAAAACTGCGTTTATTTCGCGCGAACTGAGTGATAAACTTCAGTGACTGTTAACTCTGTAGTACTTCTCATTGTGTTGATCCACATTATGCTGAAGTTCGATTGATACCACAGACGTCAATGGAACGGAACGACAGGTGCTGTCACCGTCGATAAGTGGTGATTTCACACTAGACATACAATGTCCCTTCCATCAGCCCAGAACCTCACGGTGAAAATGTGGTTATAAGATTGGAAACTAGCAACGATAAAGTGTATTTAAACACCAAAGAAAACTTCGTTGTGGATGTCCTTGATAAAGTTTGTAGCTATGACTAACTGCGAAGATGTGAAGCAGAAAGAGTCATCTAGACATTTCGGACTGTCGACGTTTATTTGCCAGCGAAGATATATACACACAAAGAAATCAAACAATATTTGTAAGACAATGCATTGAGCCTGTTTAACTTAACTGCTGTTATTTTTTGCTTTCGAAGTACAAAATAACGTCAAAAATAACCGTATATTTTCCTTCAAGAGAGCTGATCTTTTCGCTGTTAAAAAGAGCTTAATTAATGAAAACTCTCGCATCAATTTAAGTTATTTGTATGAAGTGTAGCCTTTTCCTCAGTCCAGGTATTGTAAAACCTACGTACTTCATTTTTTGCATTTACATATCTCGCCTCTCTCGTAGAGAAACACTCAATAGAAAAATATCAAATTAGTCATGGAACAGTCGCAGAGCATAAAAAAACACAAATAATAAAGTCTAAGAAAAGGCAAAAACATGAAATCCATTACGGTATAGAATTTTACTATGAATAAGTCTGTCCTCATCAATCCACATCCTCGTGGACGTCCACGATGACGCCCGTGCACCAAGCTCACACGTAGCAGACGGGAAGACCAACTCCACAATCATAAATCACATTAAAAAAAGCCGCAGGCACAGCCAATGCGTAACAATACATTCTGAGAATAATGTCTCCGCAAACCGGAAGAAATAGGCTTGCCGCGTGCGTGAGACGCCTTTGTTTACTCAGTGATGTGCAGCATCCAGAGAGAGAGAGAGAGAGAGAGAGAGAGAGAGCGAGCAAGAGTTGAAAGCTAACTCGCAGCGTCATTGCTGAGCATGTGTTGCGTGCTATCGCGTACAGCGTTACTGAAGCATTTTGCAGCACCTTGTGGTAGGGCGGGCGCCTGCTGTGTGACAGAAGCTGCTGATTCACGGGTGGGGGGACGCACGTGTTCAGCCTCGCTGACCTTGCCACGACTGAAACAGCAGCGTAACTGTGGATATTGTCGATTACTGCTGAGTGAGCGGCCGCTACTTATATCAACCTACTTCCTAGCGTCACATCAGTTGGGCGACGACGCTTGCCGAAGAGGAGCGGAGAAGCTTTGTATTTCAGGTAGGCCACAACAGGCTTAATTTTCGCGTCGACTGCTTGACAAGTGTGTGCAAGCGCTGATGCTTCTGACTGTCATTTGAAAACCTGCGAACCATTGTTGGTAATTTTTGTCAGGAAAGTGGTTTAAAGTTTTTTTTTACATGCATAGGATGTTTCCAGTGAACTAGACGCCGTAGATATTTTCTTTCTTTGTTGTGCCTGATTGATAGACGCAAAATGCAAACTATAAAACAATAGTTTTCCCCACTTTTGCTTTACACTACAGTATTTTTCATATTTAGTTGACAGTGTGGAACCTTCTTTCTTTCTCTTCATATCTCAAAATCATTATTTTTTTGTGGACAACAAGCACACTGTTACTTAAAAAACACAGAATAAGGTTACCGAACCGAAAGTCTATGAAATATTGCAGAGACAAAAGCTCAGTGAAGATACCATATAATGCTGTTTGAACTACGTCAGGAATCTTTGCTCCCTGGATTTTTTCAAACGATTTTGTACTTGTTTCCTCAGTTTGTTTACACTTTGAAATCTATTTTTCACAGCTGCCATAAATCTTCTGGTTATATGTTACATACCATATTCTGGTATTATATGTAGATTAAACTGGCAGGTTCCTGAGAAAGCTTTGGTACGTTTGCTTAAACGCATAAAGGTATTTATTTATTTTTATTCATTGAAGGTTCATCTCACAATGATATAGGCATTGTCATGTTAATATACAATGAAAATTAATAGCTCAAAATATACATAGACACAGAATATGTATGTACCATAAAATGGAATGAATAGAAACAGTTTTCAACTTAAAAGGAAAAAAATTGATAATTTGAAATATAAACATTAAAAACTAAATTACAGTTGGCCTCTATGGGATTCTACATAATGGTCTAACTTTAAACGTGTAATTGGATCGGAGACCTACCTCACACTTTTATAACATAAAATATAAAAACTTAGTATTTCTGTTCACACCACAGAGAGGAGGAATAGAAACAGCGGTGTTAATAATTTTTTCTATTTATTGGTCTTTGGCGTGAATAATGACAAGTGACAATTGTTTGTTTGGATGTAGGAGAGTAAGAAACAGAATTCATCTGGTTTAAAAAAAGTTTTATTTAATACAAAAACTAAAAATGTTAAATGAATTGTATTTTACATTGATTCCCTACAACCTAGGCAAACAAAACTTCAAATGGTATTCTTCTGTCTTCTGATATGGTAGCATAGGAACATTTATGGACATTTTGTTTCTTATTGCCCCATTGTTTCTGTTCGTCCCATTTTATGGTATGCATTCGGAGGATAGGACAGGACAGGTAGTCGAGACAGGTGGTTGCCGTGGCCTTGATGGAAGAACTGTCTTGGCATTTGCCTGAAGTGATTTAAGAATAACTAAATCGGGACACCTGAGTCAGTGTCTTAGCAGCTGCACTACCTCTTTTGGTTGCTCACTATTCTGTAATATTCTTTGGTTTACACACAATTTACTTTTAATATGAAATGTAGTTTTGCTCTTTATCACTGGACACACTGACATCTGCTGGTTATTCCTGGACTATGGACATGCTGCAGTGCCCCTCATACTAACTCCAGTCTGTTTGGAAAACTGGTTGCAGTTCCATAAACTTTCAACTACATTCTCTGCACATCATCATGTCCTTCCTCCGTATACTTAAAAAAACTTAATCAGCATCCCCTATGATGTGTTAGATGCTGAACTCAGGAGATTCACAAGACATTATATGATGCATTTTAGATCTTGAAACGTGATTTTTTGTAAAAGCTTTAAACTATCATCATGTACTTTAGTGCAATATGATGCTTCCTTCTGATCTGAGTTCTCTAAGTAATCATTAATAGTGTTATCTGTATTTCTTATGAAGAATGTTTTGTTGCCTTTTTAAACAGATGTATTATAGTGATCTTTCTCCTCACCTTGGGCAATTTATTATAGAATTTTATTTCTGATTGAAAGTAGTGTTTTGAGTATTTTGTTTGGTTTTCCTTGGAGAATGTAAGTCCAGACTGGGTCTTCTTCTGTGATTCTGTGTAGAACTGCTAATGAAACGCTTAGTAATGTTTTCCTTGACATGCACAACAGACTGGTGGTTGTACTCACTTGATGCAGTGCGGTAAGGATGCCCACTTTTTCCAACACTTCTTTACAGTAAGCCTGACCACTAATTTTGATTATCATTCTTAGATAAAAAATTGTGTGCACATTTTATACCTTTGAACACCAGAAAAGAATCCCATAGCTAAGAACTGAGTGTATGTAGGAATTACAAGTCTCTATTTGACATTGTTACGATCCGATGATAAAATCTATGAAAGTAATATGCTAATGACATTCTTATTGCCAGTATCTTTGTGTGTTCATTGCATGTTAAGTGACAGTCCATATTCATCCCTAACTTTGTTTGTTACATAATCTGTGGTTTATCATGAATGCTTAATGTGACAGAGATGTTTTCCTTTTTTATGTTTTAGCGTATGCTGTTCGTTTTCTTGATTTATACTGCTCAGTTGTAGATGCCCTTGAGAGTTTCATTTGCTTTTTCTAGTAGGAGCTCTGGTGTTTTATCAGTGATTATAATATTGCTGCCACCACCAAAGGGAATTTTTCCCAAGTCTACTGTCTAGAATGTCATTGATATAAGGCATATTAATAACAGAAATAGACCCAATACACTACACTGAGGAACACCTATGTTCATATTTTTCTTATCTAACAACTGTTTTATTAAAAATTTATCAACAGCATGCATGTTAGCTATCTCTACCTTTTGTACCCTGTTTTTCAGACAAGAGTTTAATCACTTGTTTGCAATTCCTCTTACATCTAGTGCTACACATTATGGTGTTCTTCAATTTTGAGTCAGCTTGGTGTCTTGTTCCAGTGTTGTTATTAGACGTTAGAGTATCATGTTTAAACTTTCCTGTTGCCATTATAACTCCAAATGCCATATACTATCTTTTCACTAAGCAAACAAACCAAGAATATTTCAACACTAATGGTAAATCTGTTAATGTTTTTTATGATGGGACACAGTTAAGTGCATGCAATTTTAGCTATCCAGTTCTTGACGGAATGCAGATAGCAGAGTAAGGAAGATGTGCCTTTCACTTACAGAGTGAGAGGATTGGTCCAGAAAAGTACACAGCATTTCTATAATAGAGTGTAATGTTACCAATGAGAAGAACACCAAAAAGACATAATGAATGTAGACATATTTCTTATAGTCAAAGTTCAAACTGGGTTGTAAAGTAACAGATGCAAGTCCTACTCTGGTGTTAAAAATTAAGCAACAAACAGAAATTTTGTAAGGTTGCATTTATTTTGCTACAAAATAATATAAACAGGTGACAGTAAAGTAGAAACAGTGTAAAGAATAGAGAATGTAAGCAACTGAAACATGCATAACAGTGGAAAAAATTGCACTTCATTTTTCCAACGTAACAGATTTGCATGCACATTCTGGCAGCTGGTTAATGTGCTCAGCATGGGGTGTGACTACCTCTGGCAGCAAGACAGGCCTGAAAACAATGTTTCATGCTGTGAATGATGTCATCAATCTCATGTTGAGGCAATAACGCCCATTCCTCCCGCAGAGCTACTCGCAAGTCATGGAGAGTGGTTGGTGGATGCTGATGTGATGCAGTCCATCTCCGTAGTCATCCCAGACATGGTCTGTAGGATTCAAATTGTGAGAGTGAGGAGGCCACGCCATGCGTGCAATATCTTCTGTTTACAAGAAAACATCAACCACCTGTGCTCTGCGGGGTTGAGCATTATCAACCATCAGTGTTAAATCTGGGCCACAGTAGCTAACAACAACCACACATGATGTCCCAAGATGTCATTAAGATACCTGACAACAGTTAAACCTTGCCTATTCACTTGTACAATTTTGTGAAGAGGCGTTCGAGTGGTCAACATTCTCCCTAGCCACACCATTAGGGATACCCCTCGATATCGGTCCAGTTCGATAATGTTTGGGTTCAGAGATCATGTACCATGTTTCCTCCAGATGCAGATCCATACACTCACCGGACTAAATCGGTACTCATTCATGAAAAGGACATGGCCCACTCTTCGACCATCCAGGTGCCATGTTGGCAACTTCACTTTAACCGTTCCATTCTGTGAAGAGACAACACAAGTATGCATACACCAGATCTCTGACAATAAATGTGATTCCGCCGAAGCCTTATATACACCATTTGCCTCGATACAACATGTCCAATAGATGCTGAGACGTCCGATGCTGGTTGCCATACAGTATTAAGGCGGTAATGTCATGCCCTTACAGCCAAATAACGTTCTTCTCTTCCTGATGTCACATGTGTTTCGCCTCGCCCTGGTCTTTGGGATACTGTTTTGGTATCTATAAACTGTCACCACATCTGAGAAACAACAGAACAATTCTTATTAAGAGTTCAGGCCATCAGTTGGCAACTGTCCAGCTTCCATTCTTCCTATGGCCCCCAGCTGCAAAGAGTCTGGTAGGCATCTTGTCTGCATCATACTGCACTGTCTGTGAATTTATGCACAGCGATTGTGGATGTGGGACTAACAGGCAAACACTGCCCCAATGGTAGGTGCGCTGACGTCATCATCGGCATGGTTGTCTGTTGAACGGAATGCCATTTTTCATGCAGAACACAATCATACCGACACTTTTTGACAGTTTGTATGATTATTTCATGAATTAGGCATAGAATGGACAAATAGCAGTTAGTTGCTTTAATTTTGAGCACAAGTGTGCATTATAGTATACATGGGTTCATAAAAAATATCAAATTCAGCAACAGTCTGAGTGTATAAACAGAAATTTGAGCAATAATGTTGAGGCTGCTCATTTGCAGAGATGTCATTGGTTCTAAGGTTTGCAGCTGCAAATATCTTTGTTTGCCTCTAGTTATCCAAGGGGGCTAGAGAATCTAAGCATAAAATAATGGGCACACTTTACATAAAAACTGTTGTTTTGTATACTGTATTGGACTTTTTAAAGTTATGGAGTGCTTCCTCACTCTTGTGGAATGTTGGATAAAGCTCATTTCCACACCAACAGTTACTTCCCACGCCTACAAGTTTAATGGGCTGTTAAGTACTACATCTTCATCTGTACCCTTAAATTCACTGTAAAGTGCATGGAAGAGGGCACTATGCCACCGTATATTAGATTTCTTCCTGTTCCATTCACATATGGTGTGTGGGAAGAATGAATGTTTAAATGCCTCTGTGGTTAATGTAATTCCTATATGATTGATATTCAGGTGGTTCACACACTTTGCAGTGACCTCCTCATTGTGGTCCTACGAGGTGACGAGCAATGCATTCATCATTCTGAATAAAGGTGACTACAACACTTAAAATTCAGCTGTTTCTCAAGGAGGATACTACTGGAAACTGCCACTGAGGATGACATCAGTACTCCTAAAACAGTGATCATTGGAAGAAGCCGCTATTAAGATTCTCCTCCCTCAGAAACTGAGACCACCTAAGCTTTATGGGCTGCCAAAGATCTACAAAATGGGTTCTCCTCTTTGCCCCATTGTGAGCGCTGTGGTTCACCGATTAACAGAATGCCAAAACATCCTGCCAGCCTTGTTACACCACTTGTGGGTGTCTGTGTGCAACACATCAAGAACCAAACTAAACATCTGCATCTTGAAGAAGGTGATACAATGGACAGTTTTTATGTGGTCTCCCTGTTTACACATGTTCCTGTCAAAGACTACATAGATCTTCTCTCCCAGTTACTCAATAGTATGATTGTGGGAGTGTTTAGACATAAGTTGACATCATCGTATTGCACTCAGTTGGATGGCATAGCGACTGCAAGTCCGTTAGCTCTGACAGCCAACCTTTTTATGAGAAATTTGAAGATATTGCTTTGGACATGGCTTCAGATAGGCCAAGTTGCTTTTATTGTTAATAGACGAAGAACTATGATAATTTTTAGAACACCTGTATGGCATTCACAACCACATTAGGTTTAGGATGGAAGTAGAGATAGATAGTGCATTGCCCTTCCTTGATGTCATTGTTCACGGGAAAACCATTGGACACCTCAGCCACAGTGAATACTGGAAACCTACATGTGTGGCTCAGTATATGCACGCTCTTAGCCACCACCATCCAGCACAAAAACATGGCATTCCGAACACTCTAATTCACCAGGTTAAAGTTGTCTAAGATGCTGAAAATCTGCCACTAGATCTAAGCAACTTCCAAAAAGTCTTCCAAGAAAACAGCATCACTAAATATCACAGGTTATTTCTGAAGAAGAGAACAAGAAACTTGCATTTCTGACTTTCTGTGGTACACTATCAGGAAAAATTGAAGAGGTATGATATCATATCAGTGTTCAAACCCCCAGCAAAAATGTGACAGCTCATAAGGCCTGTGAAAGACTAGTCTTGAAACACCTGGAGTGTACAAAATACTTGTCAGTGTGGTTGCTATATTGGCCAAACAGTATCCACTATGGAACGATTCCAGATGGAACATGAGAGGTGCTTATGCTTATGCTATCCTGAAAAAGCTGCCATGGTAGAATGTGCTTTAGAAAATTGTCATTGAGTTCTGTTCGAAGAAACGTCTGTCATTACAACGACAAAGGGATTTTGGGATGGCATCATAAAAGAAGCAGCAAAAAATGAAAATATCTGAAACACCATCAATAAGGATGGTGGTTTGCAGCTCAACACAGCCTGATACCCAGCCATCGTGAAGTTGAAGTAGGCGCAGCAGATATAGGATGAAAAAATTGCCACAGTTGACAAGGAAGAGAGCACCAGTCATGTCACAGCGAGCAGAGTGACTATGTAACGGCAAGGCCACAGTGACACAGCAGACATTTATGCCTGG
This sequence comes from Schistocerca gregaria, assembly GCF_023897955.1. Classification (NCBI taxonomy): domain Eukaryota; kingdom Metazoa; phylum Arthropoda; class Insecta; order Orthoptera; family Acrididae; genus Schistocerca; species Schistocerca gregaria. The sequence goes on along the minus strand of NC_064923.1, from coordinate 309,698,727 downwards.
CAATGGCTGAGGAGAGCTTAGTTGAATGCTCAAGGGATTTTAACCACCTGATGAGGCTAGAAGCCCAAGAAGACTTTATTAAACTTGTGACCATTTGTGCTGCCCTTCTTTGTGCATGTTCAATATCCTGTGTTAGTCCTATTTGAAATGGGTCCTTAATATTGGAGCGATACCGTAAGATTGATCGCATGGGTGTTTTGTAACCAACCTCCATTGTAGACTGACTGTGTTCTTCCCATGTCCTGGCAGTGAACCAACAGTTACTTACTATACCAGCAATTGAGCCTATGTGATCATTCCATTTTATATCCCCAAAAATTATTACATCCAGGGATTATGGTGAGTTTTATTTCAGTTGTGGCTGTTATGACTCACTGATTAGATACCATAACATTTTTGTTTTGTGACATGTATAATGTTACATTTCTGAATATTTCAGGCAAGTTGCCAGTCTTTGCGCTTCTTCTTAATTGTATCAAGATCTGACTGGATATCTGTGCAGTTGCCTTCAGCTAGTGCTTTATTACAGATTACTGTGCCATCTGCAGGAAGTCTAAGGTCACTGTTAATATCGTCTGCAATCTCATTAGTATTCATATGGGACAGTAAGGTTCCAAAAACTCTTGCTAGGGCACTCTGAAGTTACTTCTCCATCCAAAGAAATACTCCCTACATAGAAATTGTGAATCCTGTTCCATATTTCATTTGATGTCCCATATAGGATTGTACTTTTGTTAAGAAGTGTTTATAGGGTACTGAGACAAATTCTTTATGGAAATCAAGAAATACTGCTTCCACCCAGATTGTCTTGATCCATAGCTGACCTAATTTGCACATTTTCACTCAATAATGCCATATGGAATAATGTTCTGGGGTAACTCATCTTTAGAAATTCTCCATTGCTCTGTTGAGCTGTAAGAATATGTGGTGCTCATCCACAACTATCTTGTAGACGTCTGTTTAAGAAGTTGGGCATTCTGAATGCTACTTCACAGTATATTTATTGCCTCATGAAGTTTGTTGTAAACAATCCACTACTGTTCAAAAGGAACAATGATATACATAATTAAAATAATAGAAAGAAAAATGACATTCATTACTCCACATTAACGTTATCTTTGGCACAAAAAGGTGTGCACAATGCTGCAACAAAAATTTTTGATCACTTGCTCAGTGATATAAAATGTCTGACAGACAGCAAAGTAAAATTTGAAAACAAGTTGAGACAGTTTCTCCTTGACATCTCCTTCTATCCTGTAGAATAATTTCTTTTATTGTTATGTGTAAAAGATTGTTAGTAGGCCAACTAGCTCACATCTGTGTATCTTTATTTTATTTATATTAAAAACAAAGATTCCAAGACTTACCAAGCGGGAAAGCGCCGGCAGACAGGCACATGAACAAAACACACAAACACACACACAGAATTACGAGCTTTCGCAACTGGCAGTTGCTTCGTCAGGAAAGAGGGAAGGAGAGGGAAAAATGAAAGGATGTGGGTTTTAAGGGAGAGGGTAAGGAGTCATTCCAATCCCGGGAGCGGAAAGACTTCCCTTAGGGGAAAAAAAGGACAGGTGTACACTCGCACACACACACACACACACACACACACACACACACACACACACACACACACACACACACACATATCCATCCGCACATACACAGACACAAGCAGACATATGTCTGCTTGTGTCTGTGTATGTGCGGATGGATATGTGTGTGTGTGTGTGTGCGAGTGTACACCTGTCCTTTTTTTCCCCTAAGGGAACTCTTTTATGTGTGTGTGTGTGTGCGAGTGTACACCTGTCCTTTTTTTCCCCTAAGGGAACTCTTTCCGCTCCCGGGATTGGAATGACTCCTTACCCTCTCCCTTAAAACCCACATCCTTTCATTTTTCCCTCTCCTTCCCTCTTTCCTGACGAAGTAACTGCCAGTTGCGAAAGCTCGTAATTCTGTGTGTGTGTTTGTGTGTTTTGTTCATATGCCTCTCTGCCGGCGCTTTCCCGCTTGGTAAGTCTTGGAATCTTTGTTTTTAATATGTTTTTCCCATGTGGAAGTTTCTTTCTATTTTATTTACATCTTTATTTTATTTTATTTTCTAATCTAACTTAGAAATGTTCAGCGTGTAACCATATGTAAAAATTAATTTGTGATGCGAGTGTAAAATGACTAATTCCACAGCATTGCGATTTATCATGCAAAATAATCCATGGAACATGAAACTAACTAATGAACTTTCAGGATGTCATATGCAAAAAACATAAGTTGGATTTCACTTGACCAGTTATTTTGGAATCCTTGCTAGATGGCACAGAGGAGATGTTATTGTGTTGGAAATGCAACATTATTTTTGTGCTCAGAATATGTTCTATTATTCTACAACATATAAATGTCAATGATATTGGACTATAAGATTATGACTTCTGTATTCCCTCTCGTAGATGGAAATGACCTGTGTTTTATTCCAGATAGTGGTTATAGTTTTTCTTTGATGGATTAATGACATTTTCGATGGTTCAGCTGTAGTTCCTTGCCTTTCATTCTTTCTGTCCAACCTGATTTGTTTCTTGTTGGTTCCCAAGTTCCTTCAGGTATACTAGGACGGTCCTGCTGTAAGGCCACATCTGGCTACCAATCTTATTATTGTCAAACTAGACTTGTAAATATGTAAATGACTATATATATATGAATTATGTTTTTTTCTTAGACTGTAATGTCATAACATGCAACAGCCCTCTATTCTTACATATTGCATGATTGCGGTATATTCTTTGTGTATAGGATGACGGATGGCTGTGTAGTGGGATGGTGTGGTCGTGGTGAGGGCCCAAGGAAGTTTACACGCAGGCCTGTGCAAGTGTGCTATGATTCACCTGCTGCTGCTGCTGTTAATCGTTCATACTATGATGATCGTCGTTATGAAGCACTCACAGGTGACAGGGTTCTTGAACTCATTGTGCCAAAGAAGTCTGCTCGCACATGGAAAGTGATGCAAGGAGAGCTGTGTCGGATAACTGTCTGTGAAGGTTCACAGGTAAGATTCTTCCTTAAAACACCATGTATTAAATCAGAAACCAATTGAACATGTGCAGTGCTCACTGGACAAAAGTCAGAAACAGTGTTCAAATTCCCATCTGACCATCCAGATTCAGGTTTACTATGGTTTCATTAAATTGATTAAGCTGAATGCCTGAATGATTTCTTTGAAAACAGTATGACAAAATTATGTTTTAATCTTTGTCCAGGTCAAGGTTGTGTATCATCTCTGATGGCTATATCGTTATCGTGATTGGAACACAATGCTCTAATCTCCCTTCCTTTAAGTAACCTAAACAGTGACAGCTATAGACTTGGTTTTTTGACATTGATCATCTTTTTCTTCTATATTAAATTACAGCCTCTCTTACTCCTTACTTGCTTGCCCATGTCTTGTTTTATGGATACTGTCATTGTTTGTACTGATGTTATGTTGATTCATTTGATAGAGCACCCCTTATTTATATATATGACCTTTGGCAGCTAATGGTCATTTCGCCATCTAAAATGTAAATAACTGAGATACTATTCAATTCATAAGTTGATGACACAATAAGAGAGCTTAGTGATAAAGTGGCATTTAGGAGCCTGCTGTTGATTAACATGCATGTAAGATATTTTACAGTAGGGTTTTGTTAGTAAAGTAAAAGATGGAATAACAATATAATAACATTCACAATTAGCAATAGTGTAGTGGCACAAATATAAGCAGAGATACAAGTGCATGTTTAACAAAAGTTTTTGACCTGCTGTGCAAAAATTTTGTGTGTTAGATTAAAAGAGGTAATTGTCTGTCACAACAAGTTAAGTAATAAAATACAATGAACAGGAGCATAAGAAATGTTCAGAGCTTAAATTGAAATAATAATACATGTAAAATACATATTAACATGAAACAATGGTTGACTTAGTTCTCAGTGCCATGTTATTACTACAAAGATATCTTGGCAGCAGGTAAAACTATAAAAAACTCTTTAGTATAAGCAGGATCACTCAAAGAAAGCCAAATGATGGCATTGTAGGAAACTCTACTTTCAGATGAAGTAATTATTACGAAAACAATTGTCTGTGCCTCTCTCATACTTCACGTGAAAGAGGATGTGATTGTCACCTTCTGTAGCGTTAATCCAGTCACAGAATGGAGTTGGAGTAATTACTGGCAGTGAAGGTGCACCTGAAAGCTTCCATGGTTGAATCACACATGGTGGACAGTGGATACCAGCCATCTGATAGGGGTCTACGTGGCATGACAGATGGAACACCGGCATAATATCTTCCTCTGAAGAACAGAGACACATTCCAGTACTCTTCCCATAGCTGAAAGGCATTCCATCTCGTCAGACAGTACAATTTAGAAGACGAAAGTTTGTGATCAAAGAAAGTCAAGATTTTGTAGCTTCTTTAGCAAGAACATCAACTTTTTCATTAACCCATTAGCGACAAAATTAATTTTTTAATTATTTTTTTTAAATTGTGTTATTATGTCTGTAAAAGGCATAAATTACACAACAGAGTTGTTTCGACAAAAGTCATTACTGCCATTAGTGAGATATTTGACGTTGCCATATGGCAACGCTAGGCGCTTTCACTACCTAAATTTATATGAATTACAACTTCAACTAAAATAAGTTGGTTATTGAAATTTCTATTACATACACAAGTTTTGTGCAAATTTATTATTCAGTCTTCATCATACATCTGATACTTTATAACACAGTACAATTCATAATCAAAAGTCAAATCTTGAACTCAGCATTATTTTACATGAAATGGAATAAAACAGTCAATACACAATCCCACATTACACTTTGAACACATTGTTCTCACAATAGATTTACAGTCCTTGTGTGCAACCTTTTCTTCTTCTTTCCTTCTGTGTGCTGGACGAGGTGGTCAGTCTTATCAAACCTAATTGAATCTGATATGCGGCTGTCGGAACATGCCCTTGATGCAGATGGTCTCCCGGCTCCTTTTGGTAAAGCTTGGTGTCTTTGCAGGTACACTGTTGCTACTTCTCTCTTGAAATCAAGCTGAGAAATAGTTTGGTTTCTTGCTTTATTATACAAAATCCAACTGTTTTGTAGGGCGACATATAAAATCCATGTAAAGAGACACCAGTACCATTTCTTGCTTCTTATTGCAAAGCGATAGCACGCTAGATTCTTATCCATCTGATCAATACCTCCCATGTATGTATTATATTTGGCTACCAGTTTTGGTCTGGGAATCTACATTTCGCTTTTCTTGGTTTACGAGAATCTCTTGACTTGGCCAACTTCTTGTGCACCACATGAAGAAGAGATCATTGTGACAAGTAAGTTGTCCAGCCACCACACATACAATAATCCATCATTCTTCTCTATTCGAATTTGGGGGCTCAACAAACACATCACCTACAATATTGTCATTATAAAAAATCTCTAGCGCCTCAGCAAGCGAGAAACCTCTTCTAAAACAAGAAAGAGAAAATTCATCCTTTTACTGAGTACAAGCACCTAGTGTTGCCATATGGCAACACCGACATTCAAACGGCCTAAATGAGTGTAATTTATTTCACAGCAAGCATAACCTCCAAAGAATATATATTTGAGTATTTAAAGCACACCCATACTAAAAAACCAAATTATACATCATAAGTTACTGTGTAAAACATACTTACTCGAACTTATACTCCATTTTTCTTCGTCATTCAGCAAACAATGACTTCCAACACTGCTTACACTGCAGAATTTAAATGTATTGTTAAAACTGTTGCATTGCAGTGATCTTTACAGTCTTGCGGAAGGTGAGCACTGAGCTGACTGGCTGTGTGCCGTGCGGTTGCATAAATACTGGTAACGTGTAACGGTATTTGCCGGCGCACTCATCTGGCAAGATGATGGCATACTTGCCATGTGAGCGCAACGTGGCCATGGTGCCCTATATCAGTTATCAAGGTCCATCTCCGCAAGGAGGCATTCAACCTTTGTAGTGCCTAATACCAGACTTGGAAACATGAAGGAACTGACATATTTTAAGTCATTAACATAACTATGGCTTCTGCAGAAGAAAATGAAGCTCACTTCAGCAGTTGAAACATTTTTGACACTTGTATTTGTCGACAGAGAAAGACACATCCCACATTTTCTCCCTCTCTTAATTGAGTGCCATTGGTAATGCAAGAGGTCTGACCATTTCTGGTATTCTAGGCACATTGTATTGTAATACATGAGTGGCTTGTATGTTAGTTATGTGCCAGTTAAATGTTCACACATTTTGTGAAACAAGATCAAGTAATTGTGCATATACACTCCTGGAAATTGAAATAAGAACACCGTGAATTCATTGTCCCAGGAAGGGGAAACTTTATTGACACATTCCTGGGGTCAGATACATCACATAATCACATTGACAGAACCACAGGCACATAGACACAGGCAACAGAGCATGCACAATGTCGGCACTAGTACAGTGTATATCCATCTTTCGCAGCAATGCAGGCTGCTATTCTCCCATGGAGACGATCGTAGAGATGCTGGATGTAGTCCTGTGGAATGGCTTGCCATGCCATTTCCACCTGGCGCCTCAGTTGGACCAGCATTCGTGCTGGACGTGCAGACTGCGTGAGACGACGCTTCATCCAGTCCCAAACATGCTCAATGGGGGACAGATCCGTAGATCTTGCTGGCCAGGGTAGTTGACTTACACCTTCTAGAGCACGTTGGGTGGCACGGGATACATGCGGACGTGCATTGTCCTGTTGGAACAGCAAGTTCCCTTGCCAGTCTAGGAATGGTAGAACGATGAGTTCGAAGACGGTTTGGATGTACCGTGCACTATTCAGTGTCCCCTTGACGATCACCAGAGGTGTACGGCCAGTGTAGGAGATCGCTCCCCACACCATGATGCCGGGTGTTGGCCCCGTGTGCCTCGGTCGTATGCAGTCCTGATTGTGGCGCTCACCTGCACGGCGCCAAACACGCATACGACCATCATTGGCACCAAGGCAGAAGCGACTCTCATCGCTGAAGACGACACGTCTCCATTTGTCCCTCCATTCACGCCTGTCGCGACACCACTGGAGGCGGGTTGCACGATGTTGGGGGCGTGAGCGGAAGACGGCCTAACGGTGTGCGGGACCGTAGCCCAGCTTCATGGAGACGGTTGAGAATGGTCCTCGCCGATACCCCAGGAGCAACAGTGTCCCTAATTTGCTGGGAAGTGGCGGTGCGGTCCCCTACGGCACTGCGTAGGATCGTACGGTCTTGGCGTGCATCCGTGCGTCGCTGCGGTCCGGTCCCAGGTCGACGGGCACGTGCACCTTCCGCCGACCACTGGTGACAACATCGATGTACTGTGGAGACCTCACGCCCCACGTGTTGAGCAATTCGGCGGTACGTCCACCCGGCCTCCCGCATGCCCACTATGCGCTCTCGCTCAAAGTCCGTCAACTGCACATACGGTTCACGTCCACGCTGTTGTGGCATGCTACCAGTGTTAAAGACTGCGATGGAGCTCCGTATGCCACGGCAAACTGGCTGACACTGACGGCGGCGGTGCACAAATGCTGCGCAGCTAGCGCCATTCGACAGCCAACACCGCGGTTCCTGGTGTGTCCGCTGTGCCGTGCATGTGATCATTGCTTGTACAGCCCTCTCGTAGTGTCTGGAGCAAGTATGGTGGGTCTGAGACACCGGTGTCAATGTGTTCTTTTTTCCATTTCCAGGAGTGTAGATAGAGTGAACTTAAGCTGAGGATTTTTGTTGACAGACAAGCCCATGCTCTATCTCTAATTAACAGTGCATGTGCAAAAGTGCTATGAAGAGCAGTTGTAAATGAAGTCAGTTGCCTCCAGTTTCGAATGGAAAGGACGATTTGAAAAGCATACCCTATTAAGAACAGATTTGTCCACCAGCAGCTGCCTTCTGACATGCAAGGGCATTTAATGGACTTCAATTAAGGAGACATTCTTAGTGGTAAAGCCCATAGCACCTGAGCGCTGTTGAACATATGTAAACTGAAACTTTTCCACTTTCTCCAAATGTCATTTTGCCTGGTATGGGATGCAACAGGAGCTTAGTCAAGTCTTCATCAGATACGGCTTTGTGTAACATCAATAAATGTGTGGGATGAGAGCCCCACCAAATTTGGGAGACTGATTGGATATTATGTAATGCTTTTTCACAGTCATGTATTACAAGGTTAATGTGAGGGAGCAATGACAACTAGGAATCAAGGACAATGCCCAAAAATCAAGTCTGTGATGAGACTGGGTAGCAATGAAAATGTAGGACGATTGTGTCACAAATTCATCTATAGGAACACTTGAAAAATACAACGACGGGTGACGAATCGGCGAAAGTTTTCATGCTTTGTGCTCAGATGCAGTTTTTCACATGGGCCATAACAGAGGAAAGTGCAGCTTCACATTCCACAAAAGATATGGAGTGAATGTACAAGCAAATATCAGCAGCATAATGAAGTATTTTGATCAGTGTGGGAAAAGCTGTTTTGAGATCCATGGTGTACACAGCATGTAGTAAAGGATTGAGAACTGCCCTTTGTGGGAGGACATTTGAGGCAATCTGGGGACCTATCATTTTACCCTGAACTTTATAAAAAGCTTTCTTTCTGAAATTGTACATTCTAGTCTGTAAACATTTCTTTCTAGGACACCTAAAACCCTCAGTTTGTGGAGCAAGTGATCTACTTTTACATTTTCATATGCTCTCTTGACATCAAGGAAAAAAAACGATGATATTTTGTTCTTTGAAAAGACTGCCAAGATATCAGTTAAGAAGTGAGTGATATTGTTGACTGTGCAATTTCCCCTTTTAAATCCAAACAGGGAAGAAGCCAAGAGGTTGTTTGATTCTAGACACCACTACAGTCATTGTGTAACAAACTGTTCCAGTGTTTATCCAATACAAGAGCAAAGTGCAGTGGGTCAGAACAAAGTTGACTGACAATTATCTTTACCTCTTTTCAGAACTGGGATAATTGTGTGTGTTCTCCAGTCTTGGTTTCTTCAGCTCTATTAACATAAATGGAGAAACAAGGTAGTCATAACTGTGGACATGGCGTATTGAACCTGTGAGTGGTTGAGAACGTACCAAAAATTTATTGATTCTGTGCCATAATTCTGTAGTACTACTTTCCTTAGTTAATGCAGAGGAAAAGTTTGTCCAACTTAGCTTCTTTCCATGCTTAAGGACTTTCTTAACTGTGTGTTTATTCTCTTGTTGTTCAGAAAGTTCATTATAATGTGATAAGCACAGTGTCATGCCAGTGCCTGAGAGCAGGCAAACCCAAACAGAAGAAGGATTCCTGACAGTTCCTTCCAATGATAAAGTCTTTCTTCTAAGGAATGGAAGCATGTTCTGCATTGTTAGTGTTATCAAGGAGCATCATGTAGGCTGTATGTGTGTAATGAGCAGCTGAACTGCTGGACTGGTTCTTCTAATATTGATGCATAAATTATCCAGAATGCCTGTCCATGTGGTGGAGGGACAAAGTATGCAAGTGCATTTTAGATTACTTGTGATTCTTACCTCAATTTGGAATTAATTGGACTCCAGTGAGTCCATTTTGGTGCACCATTTGTCGGAAAAACTCAAGTCACCAGAACTATGTCTGATATCAACAGCTGATCTACTTTTATGTGGTGCTGAGATCATTGTAGGAGAACCGTAATTTAGAATAATAGGCTCTTGTCACCTGTGGCCTCCAACAAATCTATATTGCTCACATTCATGGACATACACCTCCGAGCTTGATGGTGAACATTAAAATCCCGATAGACTTTATATGGAGATGGAGGCTATTTAAATAAGTCTCCCCAAGTAGTGCTTTAGAGTCTATAATGGAGAGGCTTGTACACTGAAGCAATACAGAATTCAGTAGTAGGAGTCTTGACCTTAACCAGTATTGCCTCCAATGAAATTAGGGACTTTCTGGAAAGAAATCGCAGAGCTTGTTAAAAGACCAACGCCATGTTTACCTTCCTGTTGTACTAGGTCGTAACCTTAGATGTAGATGCTGACATTGGGTTTTGCCACATTTCACTCAAAGAAACTGCAAAATAACTGTTCTGGGAGAGTTCCCTCTGAAAAGCTTCCCAATTAGTTACAAAAGAACTGAGTATTCCGCTGGAGAACAATATTAGTCTTGTAGATGTTTACAGAAGTGCTAGCTATGATTCATTATTTTCAGATTTTCTCTGTTTTGAATGACCATTCAAGTGATTTGTGAATGACCCCAATAAACGACATCAATATTCATTATGTTTCTTAAAATATGCCAGTTACCTGAAAGGTCGATTGGTGCTCCTACTTTCCTTTGTTAGACAATTAACCTTTAATGATATTGAGAAATTTCTCATTAATCAAACTAGGCTCTTGATTTGATGGATTTTTGTTACCTGAGATGTCAGTTCCTTCTGGTGTCTAGATATGGCTTATAGGCATGATGTTACTGATGAATATGAATTGTCCTTTGCAATACTATTTATGCTGGGAGCTTGACAGTAAGCACAGAAGTGGGAGTTGTGTTCATTGGAACAAAGCAGTTGACTTGGGTCTTGATAGCCACAAAGATATTGTTGTAAGTTAGCAAAACTGCATTGTCATGTGTATGTTCAATTTTAGTACACATTTGGCCATGGCACACTAATTATTTGGTGTTTGTCTATGGTGTGGCTCTTATGACCCTCGCTTTGATTGGGGCCAACGAGATATGCTCACCTCAGAGGATTCTGTAGTGCGGTTCCTTCAGTTGGTGATGATATCTATACTACGCCAGTGTAGGATTTGTATGATGTACAAGACGACTGGGGAGCAACACCCTTATAAACACGCTCTCACCTGAATGCAGCAAGACAGTGTTGTTTCAGGAATTTTCTGTCAATTGACAAGTGCTTGTCTTGACAGAGTAGGCAACACAGCTAGTTCTGTGATGAGCACAGACTGAATAAATGCTGGCCAGAACACATAGAGCATTTGGACTGATCATGACAGTGTGAACTTTCTATGTCTGAATAACAGATTATTAAAGCACTGAATCCGAAAGGGAATGTATGGTTCCTCTCGACATCAGACTCCATATAAATACTGTAGTCACATCCTGGTAGTCTCTGCGATTTAAAGAGTAGTATACAAAATGGTTATTGAGAAATCTGTTCTGATCCATTAATATTAACTTTTTTAGTATGCTGCCTAACATTCAAGATTTATTTTTCAAAGTAGAAGATACATCATTATTTGAGCTCTGTTTCTCCAGTTTATACAGTGTGGTATACACACTAAACTCTAACATAGGTACAGAGCACCTATTTAACACTTGCTATAATTGGAGTAAATGGAATGGGACTAATAGAAGCACTAAAGACAAGAATATAACTCTTAGAATTACTTTCTTTGCCTGAACTGCACATTAACAGCAACAAATATTGTGCCCAAGAACATATACTAATGTAACTGAGTGTGGATTCAAAGGGATACTGTGTGTTATATTGAGACAGATTTGTGAGTGCCACATATTACTAATAACTTGTTCTGGGAAATTCTTTGTCACTCCATTTGGCACCTGAAACATTGAACTGATAGGAAATTAGTTGTGAAATGAGGATGCAGAAGCGCTGAAATATGATGATGTGTAGATGATATTCTGAAAACACATTCACACACTTACTGGAGATAAATAATACCTAGTCCAAAGAAATTGTCAGTACACCGTTCTGTAATAAACTGCCAGCAATACCAGTGCAGTGCAGATGATGATGGTATGTTAAAACTCTGGAGATCATTACAGAACAAAAATCCTCATTTCATTGCAAGGTGTAATATGGTACACTAAATGGAGGCCAGTATTGCAGGACTCCCCTGCAGTCTGACAGTTTCTGGCATAGTGCCCATATGTTTTCTAAAAAATGTTTCTTGTTAGAGACAATACATCATCAGTCTGAGGTAGCCTGTGTCATAATTTGCTACAAAGAAATGAAAACTTCATTTTAAAAAAAATAGAAGTAGATACTCATTGATATACCTTATAACTGTCTAAACAAATGCTGTAAGGTAAATATTCACATAACAGTTTCATTCACCTATTTTCAGACTATTTATCAAACTTTACAAATGGAAGTCATTGAGATATTTCAACAAATACTAATAAGTTTCTAAAACATTTTTTAGTGATTATTGTTATGACATTTGTGATGGAAGACTTACACAGGTAGCTGGTTATAAGTATTAATAAACAATCCGATAAATACCTATAGTGTTTCCTTCTTTAAAAAGATACAAATTTTTTTCTGTGTTTTTAAGGTGCTGAGATGTAATATTAAAATTATTTTGTAAAAATATTAATATAAGGTTTGGCATGACTTCATTAGCACATTTTCTACAGTTTTCATTTGATGTATACATGATTTTTCAGGTTGGTGATTTAAACTTCTGGAATCTTCACAATACAAAGGAAAGATTTTATTCGGGTAAGTAAATATGAAAGAATGGAAGGACTTTAAAAAAATGTGTATTTTGACATACAAAAATCTTAAAGACAGTATGGTACTCTTTTAGTTTGTTAACTGTGCTTATTGAAAGTGATGCATCCAGAGAAAAACAAAGCAAACTTTGTTTTGCAGGAAAAACTCGTCAGCTACATTCTGCACATCTGACTGTTTATGACAGATTGTGGAGCAATTTACCGTACCTACGTCCAATGGCAACTGTAGTTGCTGACTCCATAAAGTATGGTATAGATGAGGATGGTGCAGGTGTACATGATGTTATAGGTAATATTGAGGAATATAATATTGTGTATATCAGTAAATTGTAACAAAACTACTAAAAGTGACCATTTGCTATATTAACACACACACACACACACACTCCCTCTGTGTGCGATGTATCATGCACATGTAATGGTCCGTTTGTGTGTATTTTATGGTTGCCGTATGTTATAAGCTTTGTCTACATTGCACTTGGAAGTAGTTGCAGAAGTACCGTGGCCCAGATATCTTGGCTCCAGACTTCTTTACCTCTGTTGTGATACCTGTGTGAGCTTGGAAAGTTACTTAAGATCCCAGCTATTGCTGAATGATTTCAGACTCTTCTTCTTCAAAATACATGTATTCATTATCTCTTTATGCAACTACATTGTATTTTCACAGTTGGGTTGCACTCAGAGTTACGCAATATTAGCCTGGTACAATGTCTCTTGTGTGTCCTGGCTGTCAACCAGTGACTGACTTATCTTCATCAGATGTCAACAAACAAGTTTTCTATTCCCTCGGGGTTCCATGGGTAGGAGCATATCTCCTAGGTGGGACTTACATGGCACAGAAGAATCTCTTATAGGAGCAAGTGCTGCAGTGGTCATAATATCATTGCCCACTGCCCCATCTCTTAGATGTGCTGTTTTCATACCAGCATGTGGTACATTTACAAACAAAACAAAATTTTGATGCACAGAAGGTGGGTAGCAGACATCTAATAAATGACAAAAGAAAATTCCCCTAAATATTGCGAACATCATTCATCGGATTGAAAGGACTGTAAAAGTTTTCAGCATAGATGGATCCAGGAGAATGGAGGACAAAGTACAGGGACCAGTGCTGAAAAAGCCTGAGTCCTCATGACTCAGCCTGAAAATCATGTACTTTTCTTGATTTTTCTAACAGCCCTAAATATTCTAAAATTGATGACTGGTAATCAAAAGTTCCATAAGCTATTTAATTAAATGGTAACATACAGCTTTAGAGCATTGGATAATTTTATTGCCACCCCCTCCCCCCACCCCCCTTTCCACCCTGCTCCGCACCTGGAGTCCACCCTGGACCTGCCCCTGGTTTTCAGTGACATCATTCCTGTTTTTCCTGGCTTTTCTTAAAATAGATTATCTATCAAGTATGTAAGGTTTCTAGATTATTTAGCAGTTACAAGAATAACTATGTCAAGCTTGATTCTGTATTGTGTAACTACATGGAATATTCTTATAGCTCTTCTGAATTCAGTCTACTAGGGGTACCGACCATAGAGACTTTCAGTTGCAAGGTAAAATACCAGTTTAGGCTTGAGTTTTACACTCATGTTGGCAGGGCACTATATGTATATTTTGTAGACGTCAATATCTCATGGAGTGAAGTGATGCAGTGTTAGCACTCTGGACTTGCATTCAGGAGGATTATTGTTCAAACATGCGTCTGACCATCCTGATATAGGTTTTCCTTGATTTCCGTAAATCTCTTCAGGCAAATGCCAGAATGATCTCTTTGAAAGCGCAGTGCTGATTTCCATCCCCATCCTTTCCCTAATCCAGTGGGAACAATGGCTCACCATCTGGTCCTCCTCCCAAATCAAGCAACCAACCAATGTCTCAAAGCTAAAATCAATGGGTTGTCACTGCAACACTGACTGTTTAAAGGCATCTGCCGCATCTATTAGATACCTGTGTATCCTTAACACAGTGAGCACCACATTATATGTATGGTTAAGGTGAAAGTTTCTCCTTCTGCTTATTACATTATGCATTGGACATATGTGACTGCTTCTTTCAAAACATCATTTCAATAGTTGAGAGTAATGGGCACAAAATAAGAATAGAAAACAGACTAACTTCCTTTTTGCAAATGAGTATACTTCTTATGTTCCTTACGAATCATTAAAGAAAGTGATATCTCCTAGTTTTTCAAACTTACATCATCTTTGAAAGAATCTAGTAATTATTTGACATTAAATATAATCAATCAAGGGATGTACTATCCCCACAATATGTGAAATTTAAAGAAAAATACACACACACACACACACACACACACACACACACACACACACACACACACAGAGAGAGAGAGAGAGAGAGAGAGAGAGAGAGAGAGAGAGAGAGAGTTGCAGCTGTCTGGAAACTAAATATCCATCGAATTCAACAATCAGTGTAGTTATACAGGTTGCTCATAAACAGTGTGAAAAACTTGTAAGGGTGTTGCAGGGCAGGCTGTACTGAGAAATACTTCTTAAGGGAAAAAAAAAATTGATACACTGCACCATTTCTAAGTTATTTAGCATTGAAGTTAGCCAATCCGGTCATTGCAGCCAATTTCAAGCAGCTTGCCAGAGGCAATGTAATGAAATGTGTTCTTCATTTGGTTTCCTTAGACCAAACAAATGTAGCTTTTGCTCATCTAGCTTATATTTATCACTTATGAATAAGGCATATTTTAACTGGTAATGAGCTTTTTAACAAGTGGTAACTCACATACCCCAGTGCATCACTGCATTTTACCACATTCAAGTGCTTGAATTGTGCACACAGCAACCTGATTGGCTAACTTCAACGCTAAATGACTGAAATGGTGCAGTGTATCAGTTTTTTCTTAACCGTTATTTCTGAGTATAACATCTCCTCCAGCACTCTTACAAGCTTTTCAGACTGTTTCTGACCACCCTGAATAGACAAGATATGTCCTTCTTAAAAGTCCCTCTCCAAAGATAAGTGATGTTGCTTCAGAATTGTACATGAACTCTGTACCAATGTGCAAAAAGTCCGATCTGCTTAGATTCATGTTGACGTGTGTTGACACACAAATTGTCGAATGTCAGTTTCTTATAGATGCCATTCTCCAATCAGCTATCACGTGTTCTTTTGACTAGCACAATTTGGAAATGAAGACATATATTATTCACCTGTCTATTGAGATAAATATTTGTGTGAATAGAAGCCAGTACTCTGTGTTTTACCTAGTGGAATGATGCAAAGCTTGCAGCTCGCTTCATTTTACTGCTTGATTTTTTACATGTATCTTTTTGCTATAAAAAAATCTCACTTTGACTACCCATTCAGTTTCCCTGATTAACAGAAGTCAAGTCTTTCAGAATGAGGAGACCAAGTATAAATATTTACTATGTGATGTAATATGGTTCCACCACACATAACACACTTCCACATGAGACCCTGAGCACTTCAATACAACTCTGTTTAGGAGCTCCATCCATTGTCATTCTAAAACAGTGCAGTTACTTGACAGAATGTTCTTGTTGCACTTGCTCCAGTAATTCTAGACCTATGAGATCAGCCAGTACACAGTCATGGTTGCCTGGAAAGTTCTTGAAAGTGGCTGAATCACAATCACTAAGTAAAAATAAATTAAATGTAGACCAAGTAAGTTGCAGGGGAAAGTGAAATCTGAGGGCCTTAATATAATGGTTTTGTCCACATAACTCCAGAAGCAGAGGGGTTTCAGGTCTGTGCCCACTCCTCAAAATCTTCCATAAAAGAGTTACTCACTGTCAGGAACATAGTTCTCAGTTCATCTAAATCAACATTTTCTTAAGTTCTGGTCATTGAAAAAAAAAAAAAAAAGAAGCTGTAGCACAATGTCTGCCCAGCTACCATTACAGTGACAGTCATAATGATATTAGTCTTTAACTTTGACTGTTTGACACTGACATCTATGGAATACATATCCATTGATTTGCAGCCCTATATTCAAGTATCATTGCTTTTAACAGTATCAGTTACAGTGTACATCGAGAGTGGCAGGAAATTAGCCATGGGTGAAGTAGTCAGCATGCAGATGAACTGCTGCTAACGTTATGGGATAGTTCTTAGTTCTGCCTTTTCAGTGCAGTGTTGAACCATCACACATTAACCATTTTGTTTGTAGTGAAAGTTTTTGTACTTCCCTGCCTTCTATGTAGGAACTACTCATTTCTGAGTTTATTAAATTTTTGATCAGTACAGTTTCAGACGCTGTGACAGTTTTTGCTAAATGTAAAGGATGATATGTATGACTTGTTCAAATTACATTTTGTTCATGTGTTAGTTGGTGTGAATTTATAAAGTTTGATGGTTGGATACTCATATTTAGTGATCAATAGAAGCAAAAGGAAAATTTCAGCTTGAAGTCAAGATTTTAAAATGTGAAACATATATGTAGAAATATCTCTTCAAATTTATAGAAGTTAGCACAAACACGATCGTTCATGAATGCTTTGTCATCGTTGTTTCTCTCTTACATCTGTTTGAGCTCTCTGTGGGTTATGATCTTGTCTAGGTGTTCCCTGCCTCAAGTAATGTTTATATTACTCTCTCTATGAATGAACCAATCATTAGTTCAATAAAAAAAACCACACACACGCACACACACACACACACACACACACACACACGCGCGCGCACACACACACAAACACACACATACACACACACACACACACATGCATGCGCGCACACATACACACACACACACACACACACACACACACACACACACACACACACATATGCAAATGCAACTTGCACACACGTGATCACAGTCGCTAGCTCCTCAGGCCAGCCTCCTTTTCATAATATTGTCATTATTCAATCCTGGATTTCCCAGTGTTTGATTTCATTTGTGTTTATAGTGGCATAAAAATGAACTGTGGGAAACAAAATTGGATCAGATAAATTATGCAAATATTAAGTAACTTATGTGCTGTTTTCAAGAATTTTGTGAAGTCTAATTAAGTCTCAAAACTAAATATAAAGTTATTTATACACATACATGTAATATAAAAAAATAAATATCCATGCATTTAGCTTTAGATATTTTACTTGTGAAACCTGCACAGCGCTTTGAAATTGAGAGATAATTCTGTCTCAGATGAAAAAAAAATTATGAAGTACTTTGGTGATTTTGTTGGTAAATTGTAACGGAGGGTATATTTTTGTCTTTTGTGACCACAGGAACTAGGTGTGATCAGTATACAACAAAGCTGATTACTGGGAAAGAAACAAATGACTCGTGTCACGCATACTTAACAGAAGCTGTAAAGAAAGAGGGCCTGACAGAAGATGATGTACATGATGTATGGAATATATTTATGTGCACAGGATTCACTAAGGTAATATACGTATTTAGTTTGTGTACTTACTAACAACTTCAAATTCAGGAATTAAAAAAATATAGAATTTGAATTGATACTAGAATTACTAGTTTTTGTATTTAGCCAGTGATAAGAGAAAACAGGAAAAAACACCATAATGGGCACGAGAATTATTGTATTGACTTGAAGGCAGTGCATGATGACACATGGAACAAAAAGTACAAGATGAAAAGTATGTGAAGGAATGTTGATGGGAAAGACATAATGTACAAGTCACCAATAGGTTTGAATCCTAAAATGCAGTGATGCTATACCTGATATTGTGTGCCATGTTAATTGCACAAAAGGAGTATATGCAACTAAAGAGCTTTGTGTGGATGGATGGATTTGGGTTTTTAAGAGACCAAACTGTGGTCATCGATCTCTCCATAATGAGTGTGTCAGAAACATGTAAGAAAACCATTTTTATTTTAAACCATGAATGAGATGGATGAGGGGGAGGGCAAAAGAAACCGAGCATAGGACAAAGTGCATTTGACCATCAAAATGAACTGACAGTCAGAAAACTCAGCGATTTGAGGTACAAGTTATTGGAACATCCAACATTTTCACCAGATTTGACACCCTCTATGTCTTTGTACATCAAAGGCAATTCATGGGTGGAAAACATTTTGAGTCCAATGGCAGCCATAGGTGGAAATATTGCAGATTTTCCGTAAAAGCACTTCATTGATGGAATAAAATCACTTAAACATTGTTGGGGTATGTGCATTGACCGAAAAGAACCCTGCCTTGAAAAGTAAATGTACTTTTTAATGTAGAAATAGTCATTTGCTGTCAGATCAAAAATTCTTCACATTGTTCTCAGGAGGAAAATCCTTAGTACTTATTCATAATTTATAATTCTTAATTCCACCCTGATTACAATTGTTTCGGTGAGTGTTGAGTATAAGCCATTATTTGCCTCTATTGCAGTCTATATTCCATTTGTTATATTCATAAGCTTATTGTGTACCTCAGATAAGCTCTTTGAATATGAAGCTGCTATATGTTATACTTAGAGTCTGTGAAGAATTAAAATTCATCCAATAAGTCATAATTTGTATCGTCTGTGACAGCTGCTTACTAAATGAAAACCATCACCAACTGAAAGGTTGGTGATCAATTAGAAACAATTTAAGAGCTGTCGTCCTATTGGATGTTTTATGCACTAGGCATTCTGTGATATATTGACTAGCTTATGCAATCAGGTACGGGGGGGGGGGGATGTCACTGGTGAATCAAAATGTCAGTGGGGAGTTATGTTTCATATACATTAAGTTCCACCATAGGTAATAGACATGCTTTTAACTTATTGCCCTTTACAATTATTTACAAAATGCTAGATGCAATGGGAGTGCTGAACTAAAGCAAACTATAATATTAAGTATCTGATCTTTTTTTTAGGATACACACCAGTACTTTGCCAAAGCCAGCCCAGCGAAGAAAGGTGACTACATTGAATTTATAGCAGATATGGATCTTCTTGTAGCATTAAGTGCATGTCCACATGGTGAGTAACAAAGTGGAATGAAGTAAATTAGAATGTGTGCAAAATATATCACATTATGTACTCAGTTTCATAACAATTTTGCTTCTAGGAGATGTATCGATTCCAGTTGGCAGAGAAATACCTGACAGCATTTGCCATCCTCTGAAAGTTGAAGTTTTTAAAGCAAAGAAACCAGCAGCATGACACTGTATTTAAGGGTTGGTTATGTGCCATCTCAACCAGTTCTCACTTTCTGATACTTTGGCATAATTACCGGTCAACCATATGTACAGTTGTTAATAAGCAGTTAACTTTACAGTTTTTGCATGTGCAAAATAATCTGAAAATAATGGTAGTATGTGCAATTTTTTACTAGTGTGTACTAGAAGTGTGTACTGGTTTTAGATATAACAAGTGAGTTTCTTCTTATGAAGTTATTGTTCAAACACTAAGAAAGACTAAATTCTTCAAAGAATTAGAAAATGTTTAATGTATACAGAAATGTAATATGTATACAGAATGTGCAGTATCACTGTTGAATATATTTCCAATGGAGGTTACTTTTACAATTACTTTTATTTGATGTATCATCAGTTGTATAAAGACTAAATATGTTGCTGATATGTTTTTAAAAAATAAAGTTTTTACATAAGTAGAAGCATATTTGTACACACCACATGTTCTCACTGGGAATTGCATATTACTTATGTAGGCCTTCATAAAATCGTAATATTTTGATTTTGATTTTTTAATTGTCTAGACCTTCCAAAATATCATTTACAAATATATATAATAAAATTTAACAGAAATGTGGATTCGAATAAAAACAAATATTTCTCAAGTGAAACAGTCACCTTGGAAATAAATGAGAAAGTCACATAA
Organism: Schistocerca gregaria; assembly: GCF_023897955.1. Lineage (NCBI taxonomy): Eukaryota > Metazoa > Arthropoda > Insecta > Orthoptera > Acrididae > Schistocerca > Schistocerca gregaria. Next base: position 309,678,432 of record NC_064923.1, on the reverse strand, counting down.
AAAGGCATGGGGTATCAAATTTTACCATTGAATATTTATTGTCTTAAGGAACTTCTATTTGTTTCATTTTATTTGTTGAGATGACAATCAGATTGTAGTCATACATTGATCAGTTTTGATTATAAACTGCAGTACTTTGTCACATGACAATGCATACACCTCAGATGTCACAAGGCTCTTTAAACAACAACATTTGATCATGAAGATGACAAGCTTATATTCGAAATAATCATTTTATAACTAACAATTAATATTTTTGTCTGAATCAATAATAGGAAAAAGAACAAGTATACCAAGCTCAGCATTCTCTGAAACAGCAGGTAACTCAAGTATTTTACAGTTTTAGATCTCATAACACTTTTCTTTTTCCACTGACCAATCTCAGCAGTTAGTCATGTGCCATAACACTGCAACATAGATTTTAGTGACAGTGCTATATTACTGCTTTCCACATCCATTTCTCCAATAGGCTAATCATATGTGTACCTTTGGTAGCATACTATGGTTTGAACAATAAAAGGTTTAAATGACAACAATTAATGACAGACCACAATAAGTATTGTTTATTATTGGAATTATTCCTTCTCCAAAAAAAAATCTGAGATACACTTTGTTTTGAATAAGTTCTGTATCTCGCAACTGTAACAAATTTCTTCATGCTGAAACTTCAGGTATAATGCAACTGCAACATGAATAGTTAAACTAAACATAGTCTTGAGATGGGCAAAACTGCTAAGGTCGCAGGTTTGAATCCTGCCTCGGGCATGGATGTGTGTGATGTCCTTAGGTTAGTTAGGTTTAAGTAGTTCTAAGTTCTAGGGGACTGATGAGATGTTAAGTTCCATAGTGCTCAGAGCCATTTGAACCATTTTTTTGATGGGCAAATTTTCATCCTGGTTGTAGTTTGTTTATTTGTTTGCCACCATGTCCATTACAACTTTTTGTAATACTACATTGTATGTATTGCATGTGTGTGTGTGTGTGTGTGTGTGTTGTGAGGGGGTGGTGTGGTTGTGTAACGTAATGTTTGTGTTTGTGATGTTCACCTACTTTATTTCCTTTTTGATTGTGCTCGGTGTCAACATACTGTGTTGCTACACTGGCTGAAAAATGGAGGGTGGAAGTTCAACACTGATTACTTTAAATGATGCAGCCAAGAGGTGCACATTTGCATTTCACAGTTCTTTACTTTCACTGTTCACAACCCCCTCCAATAATACACAGTTATATGGCCAGTGCACAACTGCGTGACATTCGATAAGTCTCTTTAATAGATTGCAAGCAAACATCAACAAACTGCTACAATAGTTTACTGTTGAGTATCTACGAGCAATAAAAACCTAACCACACAGTTCCTGCCGCATGATATTATTGAACAGACACTGTCATTGTTTTAGCACATAGCCTCTTACACTTATTTCACAGTAAAGTGGATAGATTGTTGTTGATCTAACCAATATGAAACTCAGCCGTGGACTAACTATCTCGGAGCCAGAAAGTGGGCCATTACATATCATCACAATAATAGGCACTGAAACTACTCATTGTTTGATGTTTAATTTACAGAAAATACAGTTAAAACTTAACTCCTTCAATTAACTGCATACATAAAAAAATTGCGTCTTTTAACAGTTATCTCTACTAGAAGGGTTAAGCCATATTATTTGTTTAAATCAAGAAATTGACAAAACTGGAAATTACTTTGGAATTAAGAGCTGTCTTTGCTAACATGTTTTCAAATAGAGCTAAATACATCCTTTAAGGCTACTATTAGTTGTTCCTCCCTCTGTTTACAATTAGAACAGAATTTATACTTGTTTATAAGTCAACAATAGAATTTAAGTTAGAAAACAATTACTGATTTCACCCTATAACAAAAGATATTAACTAGGAGTAGTCAAAATAAATTAGACAATCAATTACTTGTGTAAAACTAAGCACAAAGTTATATCTGATGTTACATTCTTTAAAACTGAGGGTCAACCTTTCTCTTTTATGGAAATGCAGATTACACTCACGTGTGTTAATGCCAATGAGACAGAGATGAAAAAAATGAATTTTAAGGAGGCAGATGGCAAAACGAGAGGAAGTAAAAATATCCCAATTTTCTTCGTCACATGTTGTATGATGATGAATGAAGCCAGAGGGTGACACTCAGTGCCACCACACAGCCTACTCCTTGCGAGCAGCACCAAAGGGGCCACCAAGCTTAACATCCCCATCCAACAGTCAGAATACCATCAACAGTGTCACATGCCCTCACTCCATGAGACACAGGAGAGGTTTAATATTTAAATCAGGACATTGGCACAAAGTCTGGTGATAATAAACTTTACACCACCACCTCTCCTTCCTTGCTGACCAAATACTGGCAGTGAAAATTTTTTCCACCGCCAGGATTCGGGTCAGCTTACTACCGCATTGAGCACCACCTCACAAGCACACATTAACGACCTCAGAGTGAAATACATCCCCAAACATGTCTGCATGTCAAGAACACTGCTGACTAACCAAGGATGGTTGAAATACTATGCCCGCCACATGCAACAAAAAATAATACAAAATTCATAAACCATTGTCAGAAGGCAAAGTTTACTTTTTACTGCTGGATACAGCTTAACCAGCTATAGTTGTGTGACTGTTAGTATGCAATGTGCAGACAAACTAAAGGATAAGATTAGAAACTGCCAAAAGTTAGTAAATAATATTCTGTCTGAGGCTATAGGATCCTCACAATGACATAGAAGTTGAGTATTGTGTCACAGAATGGAAAATAATGACAGTATGTATTTTGACTCACAGTATAAAACCAGCACAACTCCTTCTTATTTGTTTATGTCTGAAATCTTTGAGGTGCATATATTATAACCTAGTTGTTGGATAACATTTCATTAATTTAAACATTGTTAAATCGAATATTATTTGCTAGGGTCATTTTCATGTTTCTATGGGCATACTTTACAAGAGAGGAAATTCTTTACATGGGTGTTTTACATAATTTTCTTCTGTTAAGTAGGATACCCTTCATACATATTTCAATACAATACACTTAATTCAATTTGGCACTTGTGCACTCTCATTTTTACAATACTAGTAATACATATTTTCCAGGAAAGAACTTCTTGGCATTAGCTGTGCAATATATTTGCAAAAAGTGGTTTGCAAGATACTGTGATACTGAGTAAAAACAATTTTTCAGAAGATGTAGAGTTACAGATTTTTTAAAGATATATATTTCGTTAATAACCTTTAATGACTTTGTAGCCTATTAAACAACTGTAATTCTGAGTGATATACACTTTTCTTGCACAGGATGGTATAACAATGATTTCTGTGTGTGTCACTATGTGACCTCAAATGGTATTCATGTACAGTTTTAAGGAAATACGTTTTCCTTTTGTAGCATGCCCTTTTTTATGTACATGACAACCTTGAGTGTATAGACACATAGTAGGGGTAGGCTTCTAAATTTTTTAAAGAAGAGTTTACATGGTTTTTGGCTGTTTACATTTTTCATGATCCTCACAATCTTTTTTTGTTAGTGGAAAATTGTTACACTGTGAGGGGTATTTTCTCAGAATATATTCCCGTATCTCAACAGGGAATGCGTGTGAGCGTAATACATCACTCTGTTTCAGGACGTGTGTTGTTCCATTTAATTCTCATTGCAGAGGTCATTTTGGATAGTTTAGAATTTAAGGATATGATGTTTAAATAGCATGTAAGATGGTCTAGTAAATGATTTGCATTAAACAGATTTTGATTTTACACGTATATAGGCAGCTGATAATGGACTGTATGAAGATGTATAAATGGTTTACTTTAATTATTGGGTAAAGGCAGCAGCTGATTAGTGTAAATGGAGGAGCACTGGCTTTTTTAATTTAGATGATTTTACCTTGTTTGTATATATTATAATGATTGGGTGTGGGCAGCAGCAGCTCTTTGCTGAAAATGGATGCGGGCGCAGCATGAGAAAACAGCAAGTAGATACAAGAACTTCTTTATTGCAGTTTGTTTACAATCATTAGACTCCGATACAGCTGGCCTCGATGGTGAGCAAACTAAATATATTGTTCAGTATTGTCTCCAAATGCACTGACCTCCAGCAAGGTGCAAAGGAAATAGCTCTGAGTAGGTGCCTCCTCTGCAGCTGCTGTGTAAGGGAAGATTTGCATTTTCCAGACCGTGTCATGATTGCCAGGTGTAACTTCTCTGTCGTGAACTCATGAACACATCAGAATGCACCACATCCAGCTGCGCAAGACATGTAAGTCCTTCATTAATACTTCAGCAGGTGCACGGATGGCAGAGCCTGTGTGTTGCACTTCCAAATTACAGGTGGGGGTTTGTGGGCTGGCAGTGGTAAATATAGTTGTGGCATTGACCTGGTACTGTCCATCACAGTCTAGGCATCATGTATCTGCTCCAGCTGTTCTATGATGAGCTGTTTCAGTTGACTTTAAATGCAGCTGCTGCCAACTCACTTGACGGTGCAGCTCCATTTGTATGTCATTCTGGAACAGAGGCAATAACCAGCTGTCATACTTGACAGCATATTGGACTGTAGAGACTTCCTGGGGGACTGGCCTAGTGTCAGCATGCTGAGGTGTGATGATACAGGCAGTTGCTATTGTTAATCATGCAGTTCAGTGACCAATGCCGGCAGGCAGTGGCTGTGGCCTGATTACAGCTCCAGGCCCATACCCTGCTTCAAGTTCTGACATAGTTTTATTCTTTTACAACTCCTCCCTTCTAAGAAAAGAAATTGTCCTTGGATTTCTATTGGAAGTTTTACTATAATATAGGCATCAATTTATTTACAAGTATTTACACTTCAAATTTTTAAATTGACTCAAGGTGACACTTTGTCTTTTACACTTTCTTTCTGACTACACTAGGAGTTGTCTCCACACAGAGGTTTCGTTTGTTATTAATTGGGTCCTTGGTCAGACCGTTTCTCATTGGTGTTATTCTGACTGGTCTGAACCTTAGGTTGAAGTTGTCAGAGACGGAATTTGGGTAATGTAGTGCTTGAAGTGATAGTAGTAAGCAGTAACTATTATGGCTTAAATCATGCTGGTTGCTGAGGTTGTGGTTCCTATAGTTATGAGTTGGCACTGCTGTTCTGTATGACACCCTTTCATGTGGTCTAAAAGGTGCTCCATTGCAATGTTGTCATTTTGCACAGGGAGGCTAGCACGGTCAGGTCTAAACTGTTATTCAGATAAATCAGGTTTTCAGCAGATAGGATCTCTTGAGACAGTCAGGTGAGCAAATTAATGTGTGGATGATATTTCGGTTAGTGGTTCCAGAGATGGTGGCAGTTAATTGAAAAGTTGGCCTTGAAATATTGCACCAGCTGCTGTTGATCAATAATCTTTGACTGTGTAATTCTATGCATTGGCTGCCACTATAAGGTCCTCACTCGTAACTAGTAAAAATATTAACCACTGGGTTTTCCATGGAGTATAACTGATGCAGACCTGCTCTTTGGAAGAATTATGTTTTTCCTGTATTATATCTTCAAGTTATTCTGTCACAGATTCGTGGGGGTGTAGCAAGGTGAACTCTCATAATCAGAAGATGGCATGTACTTACAGTGTAAGGCTGGAGGTGATCATCCTGGTTCAACAGCACAGTAAATTCCTGTGTGGACAGCAGTGTGTGGGACTTTTCGCAGGGTCACTAGTAGTATTTTGTGCACTTTCAGATGCACAAATTTTCGCATAGTGTCACAGGCTACTGGGTAAGTATGGAAGTCATAACACTCAAATCTGCATTCGCTGCAAGTTAATGGTATTTTTATATGTGATGGTGGTCACTTGATAGTACAACGATAAAAGTTCTTCCACTACTGCTATTAGCAATTCTAATGGTGTGGTCTTATGTAACCCTTCCAGGAATTGAACAGGTTCTAGCACTATTGGTGTTAAACGACCATGAACAGCATGTAATATGGCTTCCTGTAGTTTGGTTTCCTCTGTATGTGTTTCAGTCACACTATTAGTGAAGGTGTAGAGTAGCTCTGCAATTGTTGTGTATGTACATTATTCAAACGGGTCTCAAGTGTGTCAAAGTCATGATTAGTTGTGTTGCCGATGGTCAAAAGTGGGATGTAGTGTTGCTTCCAAGGAGCTTAGCTGTCTGGTATTGTTTACTTGTATTCTTTTCTAGGCTGGTGAGCTGCAGCGTGTATACGTCTACTGTTCCCTGGATGTCTTCTCCATCCACTTGTACTTATTGTAAAGCCTTATTTATCTTTTCTTGGTTCTCTGTGTTGACGATACTGAAAATGACTTAAGATTCAACCACTGGTGTCTAGTCAACCCCTTTTACGTTGGACTAGTGGGACTAACTCTGTAGTTTGCCGTAACTGTCTCTGTAACCGTGTAAAAGCTGGCTGTGGCAATTGATATACACCCTGTGTATCACTGGACCTTGTCTGGTTTTCCATCATGAGTTGTAACTTGTCAAAAGTGTCATATTACCACTGAATTTTATTCTCCACTACCCATACACTGGGGTCCACTGATGGTCTGACATAGAAGACACACCTTGAGGACTTCTGCCACCCTGCAACAACACAGCAGACTTATTACAACGAGGCTTCTTGAGATCGTTTTCTGTTTCGTTCTTCATCTGTTGCCTAGCACTGGAACTGCTCCGTGCTGTTTGGGGGTAGAACTGTGTGGTGTCCTAAATTAAGAGGAAATCCTGTTGTTAGTTTATTATTCCTGCTTGGTCCTAAGTGCGTACCAATGTTTCAGAATAACTATAGAAGTGTCCTGCTTTTCTTGCCAAAGTTTGGCCTTCTTTTTCCCAGGCACTAGTGCCTCTGGAGTTCCTTGAAAACAAGGACTTATATGAACTACTGTGGTGCAAGTTGGAATCGCTCGAAATAGTCCCTGATAACGTGTCACAATTTTTTTTTCTCTCCTTTTGGTACACAGGGTTTGTTAACATAACTCGTTGTCCTACATGATCCTTTGGCAATACTGCTTTCTTATTATGAGTCCTTTCTTGCTGTTCCAGAGCTATGGTGTTCATCTTTTTCACTTAGTGCCAAATAGTCTTCAATATTTTTGAGATTTTTTCCACTGATGATGTGTTCTTTCCTGGATGGGGGACTTACAAAGATAGAAAAGGGAAGGCATCATTCGGCCAAAAGCAACCTCTTGAGGGTATAACCACGTTCTCTGTGCGACTTGTGAATTGTATGCTCCTATGGCACACTGAAGTAGGGTATCCCAGTTTTTATACTAAAATGTAGAATTTCACGGCTGGAAATATCATGTCCATTATAATTATCCGGGCTGTTATGCTGTGGTCGGTTGATGAATTCTGTGTCAATTCCCAATGTTTCGTCTCCGACTGCGGGAGACATCTTCAAGAGGGTCCGTAGCTTGATGGAAGGTCCAACACACCCACTGGCTCGCTACTGGCCAGGGGGGGGGGGGGGGGGTAGGTAGTGTAGAGGATGGAGGAAGTGATGGAAGGGAGAGTAATAAGATATGAGTGCAAATTTAAGGGAGTGGAGTGGGGGAGGGGACAAAGGAAGGTGGAAAATGTATAGGGGTGCAGTAGGGAGATGTAGCAAAATAGAGTAACGTAAATGAATATACAGATATGGCGATAGGGTTGGTGGAAGATGGTATAGGAAAGTATTAGAAGGTGGGAGAAGGAGGTGGGGGGGTTGGAAGGGTGGAGGAGGAAAGGTTGGGGAATAGGGAATAGAGAAACAATAGGCAACTTAAAAAAATTGAGTGGGAATATAGAAGATGTTACTAAGATGTAAAAGGAATGTGTGTGTGTTTGGGGGGGGGGGGGGGCACAAATAAAAAGAAAGATACTAAACAAGATAGGGGAAAAGGAAAAAAAATAAACAAGAAAGGGAAAAAGGAAGAAATACAAGGCTATAATAAACATGCTTACATGAATGCATTGTCGCAACAGTCAAACAATGTAGTTTTATAATTTCATAAAAGAAAGATTATGGTTAATAAATACACCAAAGCATTTATATCATACTATGCCTAACACTAAAGTCAGGTAATAAAATAACTGAAGTTAAACCAGGAAGACCCTAATGGTGGGAAAGGAGTGTAGCAGATTGAAAAATTTCATAAATACAACAATATGTTCATGTTATACTATGGTTGATACTAAAATCATGCAATAAAATAACTCAAGTCAAACAAGGAGAATGTGCAGTAGATGTTAAGTCACAGCAAACGGAAGTGACTACCAAGGAATGGAAGGTATAGCAAATACAACAATCACCTCAGATCATACTGTTGCTAATATTACAACTAAGTAGTAAAATAATTTAAATCAAACCAGAGAAAAGTATAATATAGATCTAGTTCATGTGATGACATAAGCCACTGATAATATTTTGTGAAAGTTCTAGGAAGTACAGCAATGCATTCATGTTACAATATGGCTAATACAGAAAAGAGACAGTAAAATAACTCAAGTCAAACCACAAAAATGTGCAAAAGATGTAAAGTCATAGTAAAGGGAAGTGACTGCAAGAGAATGGAAACTATAAGACATGCATCAATCTCTTCAGGTCATACTGAGGCTAATATTACAACTAGGTAATCAAATAAGTCACACCAGGAGAAGTACAAACACAGACACAGTGGTAACATCACATGTTATCTATTAATAATAATAATAATTTTATGGTACAGTTACTAAATGTATGTCAGACATGTTTGTTCTATTTCTGCCAGACAGTGTGAGTATGATCTCTCTTATCTGCTGTAACGCCTGCATCATATAACCAAGTTTAATGTATTTCAATGAAGACTTTGTTTACAGAAGTCTGATCATGCTTAACATCTAAGTAATATAATTCAATAAATTTTAAACTGTAAATATTTTAATTTTTAATTTTATTAAATTTTTTTAAATCATATATTTTATTTTGAAAAGAAAAAATTACATTTTCTCAATGGAGTGAGTGACTGATTATTTTATAAAAAAATTTTTTTTTGTTATTTATAAACACAATCACATTCTTATGACACAGTCATAACTGGTTTCAGCCATACAATGACCATCTTCAGATTCTATAACAGTACAAAAGAAAATTTATATTAAAACCTAAAAACAAGAGCAATATTTAACCAGGCTTATTAGTAATCTAACTGAATTTATGCCAAATGCATATAGTTCATACCTATGGTTTGCAATGTTATCTAATTTCTGGTCCATTGTATGTTTCATGCATTGTGTTTGTGTATATCTCCTCAAACAATGAAAAATCCATGATGGAATAACTGCAATATTGTGAAAAGGATAGATTGGTGCTCACCATATAGTGGAAATTTTGAGTTGCAGACAGGTGCAACAAAAAGATTGCTTAACAAGTAAGCTTTTAGTTAAAAAGCCTTTCTTAAATTAGACAAAACACACACACATTATGCAAATGCAACTGTCATTGCTTAATTCAGAATGTGGCTTTTTGGCTGAAATTTTCCTAATATACAGGGTGTCCCAGCTATCTTGTCCACCCAAAATATCTCTGGAACAATAACAGCTATTGGAAAACAACTTTCACCGGTATCAATGTAGGGCTGGGGCCCATGAATGTACGTATTTGGAAACATTCTAAAACGAAAGCATATGCGTTTTTTAACACAAACTTATGTTTTTTTAAATGGATCTCCTATATTTTTTCTTCACCAATCCATAGCATGACAAAGTACACACACAATGGCGTTGATTGCATCACAATATTCCCATTACATCCTGAGATATTAAGACGCGAAGTTGACGCTTGAAACACCCAGCATGCGCTGCTAGCGCACGTCCTGAGGCTCAGGCGTGAACCCCATGCTGCCCGTAATCGCGATGTGATTGACATGCGTAATCACACTTCCATACTTATCAAGAGGTCCGAAACGAATAATATGGTGTGCTGCAATCCTGCATTAACGTCGTACATTCCAGCAGATATTTATCCCATAGGCTAGGGGTAATGCGGTTCTGTAACATATCTGTGTATTGCAACGTTTGTCACAAAGTTAACTTCGCTTATCGTTACTAAAAAGGTAATGCCGTTCAATGTTAAAACTTTATTTTACTGTAGATCTAACGCAAATGACAGTTAATCATTCACTCATAATAGTAAAATTCATGTTGATGGTTTTAATGAAACGAGCAAGTGGACTAAAAGTTTTACCGTTGTTTAGGTAAAAATGTTTTGATTTGGGAAGTTCAGGTAGGACATAGAAGATGAATGTAAACATGTTTAACCAATTAGTTTTATTATCACATAATTATCAATGCTATGTTTATCTAATGCGTTAAATGACAAATTGTTTCAAACAAATGTTTCTTAACATCACTGGGTAAAATGGCCCTTTGTAGAAACTTCCACTGTGATACCAGCACTACATACTAAACATAGCGTTCACATCTCATGCTCAAAGTGATGCCTATTGGCTTGCATACATAGGGTCACTCTGCGGATGAAGGATGCCCTACTTTGTGCTACTGTTTCTTCTTTGATGGCTGTACAAGCATCAATAATGTGTTGCTTCATGTTCTCTGGTGTTGTTGGTTCATGTTAGTAAACAGCATCCTTCACTGCTCCCCAAAGAAAATAATCCAGCGGTGTAAGGTCCGGAGATCTGGCAGGCCACTTAACTGAGCCACCTCGTCCAATCCACCTACCAGGGAACTTATGGTTAAGAAGTTGTCGTGCTCGTAAGGTGTTATGTGCAGGGCATCCATCATGCTGATACCACATGACCATTCTCCGGTTCAGAGGTACGGTGTCCAAGAGAACAGGAAGATTGTGTCATATAAATCTGGAGTATTGTCTGCCATTTTGGATGTCATTTATAAAGAAAGGTCCGATAATGGTATCTCCAATAATCCCACACCAAACATTAACTTTCCACAGACGTTGATGCTCTACCTGACAGAGCCATTTTGGATTGTCTGCAGACCAATAATGCATATTCCTCATATTAACAATTCCTTTGTTGGAGAATGATGCCTCGTCGGTAAAGAGAACATCTGCAAAAAAATTTGGATTAGTCAGAAGTTTTTGCTGAGCCCACCGACAAAATATTACTCTATTGCGGAAGTCATTTCCATGAAGATCCTGGTGTAAATGAACATGGTAAGGATGAAATTTATGACGTTTAAGAATACGCTGTGCACTTGATTTCGACACACCAACTTCACGTTCAATTTGGCGTGTGCTGATTTGAGGATTCACAGCTATGGTAGCGAGCACAGCAACTTCAGCATGTTCATCTGTGCGTGTCCTAGGAAAATGTCAAGGTCTTGGATTTAAGCTTCCCGTTTCACATAGACGAGATGTGAGATGACCAAACATCTGACGCGAAGGTGATGACTTGTCAGGGAATCGTCTTCTGTACAGTCGTTCTGCCTGAACAGCATTTTGTCCACCTACAACAGGGTACAGTACAGGTATGTAGAGTAGGGTAGAAAACAGACATATTTACTTAATAATCATAATGTTCGCTAACAGTACTATCAACAAACAAGCAATCTCATAACGTATTTCCCGTCAATGTATATTCTCCATAGATCAGCAGGATTTCTAGCATATCTTCATGTGTGTACATTATAAGTTCCACAACACAACGTTTATTCGCAATGTGTACTACCTCCGTGCCGTCACTAGATTACTCTGATGCACGACTACACTGGCAAGCGGTGTACTGCACGCCAAAGCAACAGCAAATGGGATGCTCAGAGGTTGGTGGAGTACAGGAGTTTGCATGGGTCGCAAATCATAAACAAGGCGAAGTGATAACTGTGGCAGTAGTAGGAACTACGTTGGACACTTGACTAGGTAGAGCCAGACTCTGCACGACAGGCACAATGGGTCATATAACGCATTAGATAAACCTTATTTTGGGTGTGCAGGATAAATAAGACAACCTGACGGGTGTACACCGATCAGTACTGGTTCATATTGTGTACGTAGATACGTAAAACGTGCAAGAGGGAAACCATTATGTGCTTATGAGAGTTGATGGCAGCAGTATTATTCATTTCAGACCTCTTGATAAGTATGGAGGTGTGATTATGCATGTCAATCACATCGCGATTACGGATAGCATGGGGTTCATGCCTGAGCCTCAGGACATGCGCTGGCAGTGCATGTCGGGTGTTTCAAGTGTCAACTTTGCGTCTTAATATCTCGGGATGTAATGGGAATATTGCGATGCAATCAACGTCATTGAGTATGTGCTTTGTCATGCTATGGATTGATGAAGAAAAAATAAAGGATGTCCATTAAAAAAAAAAAAAAAAAACATAAGTTTGTGTTAAAAAAACACACATGCTTTCATTTTAGAATGTTTCCAAATATGTACATTCATGTGCCCCAGCCCTACATTGATACCGGTGAAAGTCGTTTTCCAATAGCTGTTATTGTTCCAGAGATATTTTGGGAGGACACGATAGCTGGTACATCCCGTATATCTTCTCAGTATCGTACTTGTAAGTAGCCAAAGGCTGAAATCATGTCTTGACCATATAATAAACAATCTATACAATCAAATGGCAGAACTGCCATTTTAACTGTGTTATATGACTGTAGCCTGAAGTTACAGCAAGATTATCAAGAACCTACATACTTTGCTGTCATTTGGTGATTTGTTGTGGACACCGAAAAAAGCTTCAGACAAAAGGCCATTGTTTCCATAATCTACTTTTGAAGCTTCATCCATGACAGGCAGTAAATGCTTTTAGACTCTATATGGTTTGTTTTAAATAGGTGCTTCATTTCCAGTGGGAATATGATGTTGAGTTAGTGGTGTGGCAGGCAGTGGTCCAATAGGATCAAATAATCCTTTTTAGTCTTCCAACATACTTACATGTCCTTTAAATGTATTGCTTTCTTCCTCAGTGTGATCAGACTGTCCTGGTGTTTGGTTAACCTGACAGACACAATTCTGCTTCCATCAATTTTCTGTACATAGGATAAACTACACCATGAAAAACATTGTCCTTTATCTAACTTCCAATTCTCAGGCAAAGGCTCAACAACACATAAAGATTTCACCACCAGGTTAGCTCCTACATCAACCCAGATTAAATTTCCAGTACCTTTTGGTATATCCTCTGAGCTGACCTTAAGGAACCTTGTACACAGTTTGAGTGGTCCACCTGACATCTCAGATGTTCTTTGCAACAGTAATGGTTTTCCAGCCATTCTAGCAAGATGAAATGATGCTCCATCCAGTTCTACTATATGCCATTCTAAGTCAATTTGGGCATGATGTTCAACCAGGAAATCTAAACAGGGTATGTTTTCATAACAATTGCTGTTTAAGGGGAAAACTTCAACACTAACCAAAAACTTACCTCCCCTGCTTGGAAACTTATTACTGTTGAACCACCACCTATGCTGCCTAATGCCCAGCATGGCAGATTTAAAGATACTTTACCAAGCATTCTCTTATTTGTGACAGATACCTAAGATTGAGCATCTAATAAGAATTTACCGAAATTTCCTTTCATGTAACTAGTCAGAAAAAAGTATGTCACTGATTTTGCACAGAGGTGACATGTGTTAACCCTCAGTGGAAGCATTGTACAGTAGACCCCCTGCCCCATTTTATGGCACAGCATGAGGTCCACCCATTTGACCATCCTCCATACCTCTGCGAATTTCTGTTACTACAGTTTCATTCAGAATTTTCGAACCACTTACAAGCCTGACACTGCTGATCTCTGCAATTTACCTTCATACGACATGTATGACCACATCTGATACATTTAATATTCGTATTAAATATCACATTCTTCTCCCTTGACTTGGTGACCATATCTATGCTGAGGCTTCTACAGCCTCATTCAGCATCTTCAGAAATTCCATACAAATTCTACATGTCATGTCTGAGGGTAACACTCAGAAATATGCATCAAGTACTTTCTCTGTTTGGTTTCTGTAAATTGGTTTTGTTGGCATTATCCTGCACTGTGAGGGCATATGTATTGATATTAATTTTGCAAATGCAGTCCACAAAACTCTCTACTGATTTCCCATTTTTTTGGAATATCCCATTAAACTGCTCATGGTAGTATCTTGATATATTTTTCCTCTCATATCTGTCTAACAAACGTTTCATGAAATTGCCAAATGACTGTGCTTCTCTTAATTTCTTGAGGCACATTACATTCATAGTAGTGTCTCCCACTAACTTTAGTTTAGCTACACTCAGTAACTGTCATTACTTCAGTTTTCAAACCCAGTGACTGTATCCAAATTATCAAAGAACCCATAGAAATCTCCCCCATATTTTCTGGAGAATGGAGTGTTCAGTGAGACCAAGTTACCATCAAGGATAGTTGCACTAGTATGTGACCATTCCTCTTTCTTCCCTTCATTGCTCTATTCCTGTCTGCAGCTGAGTTACTTGAGTTATCAGCTGCTGAATAGCTTCCTGAGCCAAAACTTGCTTATCCATATTGCCTACTTACTATCAACACAAGTATACAGTGTTCCCAAATTAAAATGAAAAGAAAGAAGGAAGATAGGGTAAAAGCCATACAGGCCCAAAAGAACTCTAAAATCAGCACTTACTCCTAATGCTGAATAGGAATCATGGAACTGGCTGCTGTCTTCTGGTTGTCCATCTTCATCTTGAGTAGTTCTTCTACCAATTATTATGGGATGGTAGGATGAGAGAATGTGGGTGGCATTTCTCTGCTGAAGGTGGATGCAAGTGCAGCACGAGAAGACAGTTTTTAAGTAAAAGAACTTCTTTATTGCAATTTGTTTACAATTATTGGACTCTGATACTGCTAGCATCAATGGCAGGTTAAGTGTATACATCATTTAGTGCCTCCCAGTGCACTGACTTCCATCAGGGTGCAAAGAAAATAGCTCTGAGCAGGCACCACCGCTGTGGCTGCTGCATCAGTGACGGCTCGCATTTTGCAGCCCATGGCATGCTGGCCTGGTATAGCTGCTCCGCAGTGAATGCATCAAACTGTGCTATGCTCAGTGGTGCAGGACATGTAAGTCCTTCATTGGTTCGTCAACAGGGGCGCAAACACCTGGACCCTCACGTCATCAAACTGTGGCAAAGTGTTGCATTGTCCAAGCAACCACTTGCTCAGGGGATTGGCAGGGATTTATGGTCTGGTGGTGACACATACTGCTATGTCATCAACACTGAGCTGTCCACCACAGACTGCCCCAACTGTTCAATGATGATGAGTTGGTTTGGTCAGATTTAAATGCTGCTGCTGTTATTTGTTGACTTCATGGTAGTAGCTGTGTTTGTATATCATGCCAAATGATCTTGAACAGGGGCAACGACCAGCTGTCTTTATTGTCAGAGGGTTGGGTTGTAGATGCTTTCTGGAGACTGGCTGAGTGGCTGCTCTGTTGACAAAGGGCAGATGCTTCTGCTGTTCACAAAGTTCAATGACCAACACCTGCTAGCCGTTGCTGTGACCTGATTACAGCTCTGGGCTTCATATCCTGTTTCAAGTTTTTCAATAGTTTTATTCCTTTACAGTAGAGAAATGGTCCCCATATGAATAGATAAGTGCTATTCATAATTTGTTGTTAGTATACTTAAAAGCAGTAACCTGGATTGGCTGTCCCTGTTGAAGTATATCCTGATTAATTCCATAACCCTGAAGACTCTCCTTCCATAGGATTTTCAAAACACAATGCATGAATGGATTAGTGACTCAGTCATGGTGTTTAGAGAGGAACTGTGAGGAGAACTTAGCGAAGATATGTATAAAACAGACAGTGTACATGGAAAATTTAACTCTTACAGCATTTTCTTCACTACACATATACTCCACATGACAGAAGGTATTTCATACCAATATTAGTAAATTTCTGTTCATTCATTCATTTGTACATCTTATTCTGTAAATCCCAAATCAAAGAGAGCCTTGAGAGATGTGGAATAAGTTAAGTTATATACGAGTATTAACAGCAGAAGCAGCCACTGCAGGTTACCCCCATAAAGTATGCTAAGAAGATGTCATGACTAGTGGTAATCCATCCATGTTGAAAATTATGGAAACTACATCTAGATTACTTTATAAGTGTAGCATCAATTCTCTGAACAGTACTCAATGAAAACATCGGTAACCAAAAGCATTCCAGTCAGAAAATCCACATTGGCGTGTTCATGTGGAAGTTCTGATGGGGCTGGGATGGGGAGTTGGGTGGTTTCCCTCTGCCTGCTAACCATCCTTGTTGCTGCCCTATGTCGATGTATGTGACAGCTCATTCAGTTGTTGTGCCATTGACAAAGACTACTAAATATACACCTGTTGTTCTTGGTGTTTCTAATAAACGTAAGTAATAGACTCGCTGAAAGGTATTTCAAGAATACAAAAAACGATGCAGCAATAGTACAAAGAAATTTCCTTGAGGGATGTTGTACACATGGCAGCAGAGGCTTGGGTTACTATCTAGAACACTACACTAGCTTGAAAGAAGTTCCTTCTTTCAGCTGAGTCTATCACTGCATCTGATGAGCCACCAAGCAGGCAATTTGTATGCAAAATGGCTGGGCAGACTAAAAAATCTTCAAAAATTAAATAATCTCAGAAAAATGTTCAAGACTGAATCTGATGTGATTTTGATGGCTCTGGCTACTTAGTTGTCATGGACAATGAAATAATTGCCATTGTCATTGACAATGAAGACCACTGAATGGCTAGGAAGATCCTAAGGACAATATTGCTGAAAAAAAAGACATCCAATGAGGAAACTTTTCACTGCCTTGAGACAGCTATGGCAGAGTTAGAACAAGAAGAAAATGAGGCTGTCCAACTGCTGTCTTTGAAATGCTTATGAGATTTCGTAGGGTGGGAAAAAAGGCTTGCAACTAGGAAGCAAGAAACAAATTTTGGACTTCTTTTCTTAAACTTTGGACCTACTGATACTATATAAACATGTGGTGTTGATGAGGTTGACACTAGCATCGATATGCATTCGTCTTTGAACTCTGAGCATTGTGTTTGGACTCTGAGCATTGTCTTTGGGCATTTCCGCCATTTTCAGTTCTTTGTGAGCCTTGCATGGATTTAGGTCAATAAATGAACTACCGCTAAGTGGGTGTTGTTTGGTGTAACCAACCCTAACATCTGCAACACAGGTGGCCCTGGCTCTGATCATATGTCGAGCTTTCCGCGGACTACCACTCGTTCTCAAACTTTGAACTTTTTCTCACCTGTTGCCCCCACACTGGCTCCAGTCGAGCTTCCATTACCGTTCTCGGCACATCTCGATGCCTCATCTGCATTATTCTTCCGTGATGCACCAATCCGAACACACCCACAATGTGTTGAGCTTCCGCAATCGCAATCAACACATTATGGTGTCTCATCTGTCTGGGCCTTCCGTGTCGCGACAGATTGCACTCAACCACAATGTGTCACCTTCATGCTGCCACCTGAACAGCCATCATTGCCACATCCCCTGGAGGCACACTCTCCTGGAATACTACTGCAACAACAGCTCGATTCAGACAGTGCCCCAATGAACTCAACTCAACCTGTTCTTCCGAACATTCTACAATGCTGCCACCGTTTAATCCCAACAGAGCAACAACCTGGTTCAAAATTGTGGATGAAGTGTTCAACCATTACAAACTCAATGAGTCAACCAGGTTTCTGTGCCTCATCATTCACCTGCATGACCAGGAGGACTTGATTACTGACCTAGTCAACGCCCCAGACTCATCTAACCAGTACTCTTTAGCCAAAAAGACAGTTCTATGTCAGCTTGCACGCTCAACTGAGGCAGCAATACTGCAAGTGCTCCATGTCGAGCAACTAGGCAATGATAAACCGTCCCAGCTCTGGAGACAGCTACGTGCCCTGGTCAGCGCCGATCTATTCCCTGACACAGCTCTCCTCACCATCTGGTCAGATAATCTCATCACATCCGCTTTTCACTGGTTCAAAGGTCTCATGAACCTGTCGAGCAAAAAATGACAATTTCTGACAAGCTACACGATGCATCACTGCTCTATTTTGCCAGCCACTGCCTACCTGACAAGTCTCAGGTTCAGGCTCATCGCCCTGCAGCCAGACGTGGCTGGGGCTGTACTGTGCTGACTGTTCTACTCACTCAGCGAAGCAGTAAAAAAGCACCTGGGACGTCACCGGCTCTGCCCACAGTCACGCCCCCTCCTCAACCAAATCTGCTGCAGCCACCAGTCCTCGGCCACTGCCACTGGCAACGAACTTTCCACAGAAAATGCAACCGCACTACCAGTTCTGTTACTTCCAAACACGGCTTGGCGAGGCAGCATGGAACTGCAGACCACCCTGCTACTTCCGAAAAGTCAATTGCAGGTAGGTCCAGGTGCCTCCTCCTGCGCACAATACGACAGGCACCTCCCAGTGCTACATTCTGTCCAGGAACGCCTGGATAATTGCGGACGACTTTACATTAAAGACATTTCGTCGGGATACCTTTTTCTAGTGGACACATTCGGCGATGTTTCACTGCTGCCTACGTCCTTAGCATCATCGAACATCCACTCTCATCATACTTCACTGCAAGCCGTGAATTCAACTAAACCACAATGCTCGGGTTCAACTTACCATGTCGTCTCACTCTCCACAAACTGCAAACTCGAGTAGAATTTTAGTGTGCCAAATTGACGAACCTATACCAGGCATTGACTTCTTGCAACACCACAAACTTTCACCAGACCTAGTGCGAAACACCGTGTTTCATCATCTGTCCAAGACTCACTTCCCCTATGCTCCGTCGAGCAACCCCCTCCCTGTGACACATCGGTCCAGGCTCATCTCATCCGTACATGCTCATCTCTGTTGACGACGTTACAAGAAAGCATGCACAAGTGCCTTGTTGAGCTTGAACATGTCACTCGCCTACACAAGGAAAACTTCAAGCTCTCAGTCCGGCTCCACGAAACACAGCTCCAGCTCTCTGATGCAGGAAAGGAATTACAGACACTACAGCAAGGTCAGTAAGTGTGCCGAATCTGCTTGCAGTCCCAGCAATCGAGCCTCTGTGTGTTCACCTCCCGCTATCCCTCGCAACTGTACTATCAAGACTGCCATAACGTGTACTGACAGTTCTGCAGGGCCACAGTCCCTTAACACGACAGCGTTTGACACTCATCCGAACACAAGTGCGCATGCGTGACGAGTGTCAGGTTTTCCCGAACTGACGGCTCCTACCATGCCCCTCGCGGACAGCACCTCAAACTATGCAACTTCGGCTCTTGCTCGCCGCCATGCGACCGCCACTGACAACACAAACAGTGCACTCGTGCCCAGCATTTCGCCCGTGACCGTGCTGCCACAGGCCTCACCCTCGGACAATGGACTCACTAACGCCTCATGAGCTCTACCGAGTTCACCAAGCCACGGTGCCACTGCTTCGGGCCGGTGGCCATCTTGTCACATTGACTCCTGGTACACTTCACCTCCTCAGCTCCCGTCGGATCCACCAAGTGGCTCTGAACACCACAACTATGCCTCACCTGCTACGCCCACCATACATTGTAAAGAAACCGCCTCCCGTGCTGCCGGCAACATTTCTGTCTTCACCAATGGCATGGTTCATAATCTTCACCTCACACCAGGTCCCCCAATCTCCAGTAAGCCATGTTGACTTTGTCCTGAGCGCCTCTCCGACCTTAAAAATCAGACTTCTGAACTACTAAGCTCCGGCGTCATTGAACCCTCTGCCAGTAGCTGGTCTACGCCCATACATATGATACCCAAGAAAGATGGGTCCTGACGCATGTGCGGAGACTACCGTGAACTAAACGCACAAACAATTATAGACACCTACCCCATACCCAACATCGCCGACTTTACCAGTTCCCTCGCAGGTGCGACCACGTTCTCTGTCATTGATTGCAAATGGGTCTACCACCAGATCCCCGTGGCACCTGAAGACATCGAGAAGACAGCAATCACCACCCTGATCGTGTTATTTCAGTTTGGATTCATGCCCTTCGGTCTGAGAAACGCAACCCAGACCTGGCAATGCTTCAACCTAAAATTCTGCTTTGCATATCTTGATGACATTCTTATGTTCAACTACTCTGTCGAGGACAACATTCGACATGTGCAAATTTCTGGGGACGGTTAATTATTATCGTCGACATCTACCTGAAGCTGTGGAGATTCAGGCTCCACTGACGGATGCCTTGGCAGGCACCAACGCTTCTGGATCTCAGCCCATTCCATGGAAAGCTGATTTCAGACTCTACTTCTTCACTACACTTCATCCGCATCCCCTTCCCTGGCATTTCTGGTGATATCTTGTGCGACAACAGTATGGGCATGTTAGGCCCCCTCATCCCAACCACACCCCGTCGAGCTGTCTTCAATGCATTGCATAATTTAGCCTACACTGGTATTCGTTCATCCGCCTGCCTCGTAGAAGACTGCTTTGTGTGGAGAATGTCAACAAGGACTGCCAGCAATGGGCACACTCCTGCGTCGCGTGCCAACGCTATAAAGTACACAAGCACACTTCACCCCCCCCCCCCCTTTGTGCCTTTTCAATCCCCCCCCCCCCCCCCCCTGGGCATTTCCAGCATATTCATATTGACATTGTCGGCCCTCTCTCCCCCTCTAACGGCTTTCGTTATGTTCTCTCATCTATTGACCGAGCAACTCTCTGGGTCGAAGCTGTCCTCCACCCCAATATTATGGCAGAAACTGTTGCTCGAGCTTTCATTGAGTCATGGGTATCGCGTTTCAGATGTCCAGCTAGCATCACGACTGACCAGGGCAGATAATTTGAGTTTGCCCTGTTCAACGAGATTCATAACATTTGCGGCATACGACGCATCCGTACCAAGCATATCACCTGCAAAGTAACGGGCTAGTCAAGCACTGGCACTGCACTTTCAAGGCGGCTCTTTGATGTCACGACTCTCTATGGACAGAGGCCCTTCCCCTTGTGGTACTCAGCATTCATGCGATCTATAAAGAAGACCTCAAAGGCACAATAGCCGAGTTCGTATACAGCCAGAACGTTGTTCTCCCTGGCGAACTTGTGAGCCCTTCCGCGTCTCTCCCTCAGTCTGACTTACCTTCCTTCATGGACCGCGTCTGACGCCACTTCATCAACCTTAATATCCCTCCGCCCGCCAGCCATTCCTGCCCTGTGGTTCACGTCCCGAAATCTCTGGACAATTACGAGTACATCATGCTTCGAGATGACACTGTCCGTGCTGCCCTCCTACCGGCCGGTACCGAGTTCTCCAGCGCTCAGCCAACACCTACGATATATGACATCCAGATGAAAGATTCTGCTGTTACAGTCTCTCCAACAGACTTAAGCCTTTTCATGTCAAGCCTTCTTCTACCGCCCTTCAGGCCACGACCACGCCACTCTCTGTCATAGCTCATGATGCTCCGACTACTCCCTCCACGTCGGACTTACACACTCGATCGAGTGACTTCCAGCTCCAATCGTTGATCTTTCCTCTGATCTCGCACCTCTACTCTGGTCTCATTCCATTGAGTGACCATGGGCTCCCTACGTCGAGCTTACCTACAATCACACCCTCACCGCCAGGCCCTTTGCTGGTCCCTTCGACCTCTCCACGGTCACCTGCCTCGCCCTGTCGAGGTTTCTCATGGCGCCCCCCCCCCCCCCCCCCCATCTTGAACGTGCCCTCGCTCAAGTTGTTTGTGCCTGTCCCTCCGGACATAATCCATGACATCTCAATAATACCGCGCAATTATACACTGTTTGGCGTGTGTTTCTCTTCATCCAGTGCTCATGACACAAGCTCCGCCATTCCCTGCCACCTGGTGAAATGTGTTCCCCTCCTGCCTGAAATCGACCTGGACATGCTTCGTGTGATCGCCACGCCCACCGGAGATATCATTGTCATCGCTCCGTTCCACGTGCAAACCACTGACCTACCTGCTGTTGCCGCACAACCAGCACACCCAGTATGATGCCCGGCTCGCTTCAACGACTTCCAGGTTCGGTGGCTGAACCTTCCTTCATGACATCTACTCACACAGCTCCCTGATGACGCTGTCGAGCTGACCGTGGTCTGGCTCCCGCGGACCACCCCTGCCGACACCTTATTCACCCTGTCCCTGACCTCTCAAGAGTACTGTGGGAGGGGGGGGGGGCTACGTGGGGTCGACACCAGCATCGATATGCATTCGTCTTTGAACTCTGAGCATCGTCTTTGGAGTCTGAGCATTGTCTTTGGGCGTTTCCGCCATGTTCAGTTCTTTGTGAGCCTTGCATGCGTTTAGGTCAATAAATGAACTACTGCTAAGTGAGTGTAGTTTTGTGTAACCAACCCGAACATCTCCCTCAAACATATAATAAATTATCCTGGATTTTCCAAAGTTCTGTAATAAGATACAAAATCAATGACCAGAACTTACCTTCAGGAGGTGAAATGAAATCTGCTGATAGACAGACTTAAAAGTACAAGTGACACACTACCCAATGTTCAAAATTAATAGTGCCTTCCTTGGGGAGGAGAGAAGTATAGATTGATGAAGGATAAAAATAACAGCTGTGCACTCAGATCCCAGGACAATAGGACACTGCCTTTGTGTAGACCTCTATATGTATTCTGTTTTGTGTTTAATTGAGTTTTCTTATTTTTCATTTTTTTTTCATAATCCTATGAACATTGGCACAATATGTTTTCATAAATGATTGATTATCTAGAAAATCATTAATTCAACATCCTCCATTCCCAATTGGTTTGGGAAACCAATGGTCTACTTTACATTTATATTAGGAGAAACATATCTAGTTTGAAAACTGCCACTACTCCTTTTGTGAGACTATTTGTCTGCTGTGTCTATCTAAGGCTTCGGACAATGCGTTTATGTAATTTGAGGCTGGCCACTGTACAAGCAAAGCCAAGATGCATTTAATACAAGATTAAATTCATGAGTCCAAATATCTGACAAATTGTAGAAGAGATAGCTCATAGGGTATTCTTTTACTTTGTTTTTGAATTGTCTGTGGATCTTCAGTTACTGACTTGAAGTTTACCAGCAACTTTTTACAGTTCTTTATACCACATAGAAATGTATAGTCTTTATGGAAACAACTTTAATAAACATTTTTGGAACAGTGATCAAATTTTTTAAAATTTTTCTTTTTAAAATTCAGTCTTGATCACACCACGTGTGTTACAAGAACATACGTGAGCGGTTTCAATCATATCACATGAGCATCATCAGACCTGTAATTTAATTTAGAAAGTAATAGAAACCTTACTAGATTGACAATAAAATATAAGAAAATCCTTATGAGGATAAAATACAATAAGACTTGTCATATTTTGTTGTCAATCTAGTAAAGTTTTTATTACTTTCTAAAGTAAATTGCAGGTGTGATGATGGTCATGTGATATGAGCGAAACCAGTCACCTATGTTCTTGTAATATACATGGTGTGATCAAGACTGAATTTTAAAAAGAAAAGTTTATGCAAACAGTTTTCATTTCTAGTACTGTGATTGATCCACAACAGTAGAAACAAAATTTGTTTGCACAGAGAACACACATTGTGAATTGTACTGTTCTTCCTAAATTCATTCTCATTATTAACCACATATACACTAACCGAAGCAAAAAGTGTAACACCACGAAACACTAGTCTAATATTTATCAGACTTTACAGAGATCTTATATGGCTAAACTTTCATTCCATTTAGAATTAATGATGTCCATCAACAACATCAGTATAAGGTGTGAACCATGTTGGTGTGAATACACTACTGCATTCATTGGCATGGAAGCAAGGAGCATTCAAATATCATCTTGAAGAATTTATTGCCATGCCTTCAGCACATGCTATGGCAATTCCTGGGCAGACTATTTAAGGATTCATTCATTCCTTAAGGTGTTTATATGGAGGACTGAAGTGTGGGGTCTTACATTATCCTACTGGTATATGCCATTTGCAGTCTTGTTTCTGGAGGGTATGATGACAATATTTACCATTCTTGCCATTATATTTCCTTCCTTCAACAATTACTAAGTGTCCAACTGTCATGTCCAATAGCTCCTCACATCATTGTCCCTGGAGTTGTAGACAAGGCATATGAACCTAATGAACTACTGCTTCCTGTGATCTTTCACCAAGTTATCTGTAGACATGTTGGTACTGATCTGAACATCACAAACAGAAGCAAGACTCACTGCGGAACACCACAGAGTCTCACCCAATTCCCCAATTGACTTGGGCTCTACCATGCAAGTCTCTGATAGCTGTGGTATGGTGTCATAAATAAATAAAGCATGACAATTTCAGGTCTCAATCCAGCTTCCAGTAATCTAATCTTTTCCTGGTGATTCAGAGTGACACACTGCCTGTAACCTCTGCCCAGATTTCAGCTGTTGTCATCCATCTATCAGTCATACCCAGTCAACTATCTTCTCACAGTGGAGCCCTTCTGGAAAGACCAGAGCCCACTTTTCTTGTCTCACTGCTGTCCTGAGTCTATCTTGTAACCACTCTTTCTTCAGTTACTGCCCTATGGCTAACTGTCTGAGCGATCTGTTAACAAGATATTTCAAAAGATAACAATAAGTCACAACTGAACATCCTTTGGTCACGCTTTGTTGCAACCTCCATCTGAAAAGTTCCTGTAACATTAGATACATCCAGTAGCCATCATGTATTCACACCATTTTTCAATTGTAGGAATGGACTTTTTCTGCACTGAAAATTAGTTAACATAAGGATGAAATTTTAATCAAAATATTCTACAGGCATGAAAGTACTGGAGTGTCAGTTTGGAAGCTTGCTGTCATGACGTCCATGACGTAAAACATTCCATTTCTATCACAGTACAATTATTGAGGATATGTAGCAGCACATAAGTTTAAGAATCCCTGGTTCCTGAAGAGGTTTCTGCAAGTTGTTTAATTTTTTTAGCTGTATACAGTAGACACTGTCCAAACACATTAATGTTATCACCTGTAAAAGGCCTGAACAACCACATTTTTCAGTCCAGACAGCTGAGAGACATACAGGAAGAGAGTCAATGAGGTTGTGGAAGGTACTGACAGTGATGTGGAGCCATGCCAACCTCAGCATCATGATCAGCTGTGCTAGGTTCTCAGCTGAAAATCCATGGCACAAACAGCCCAGCAGAGGTGGCTCCACAGAGTCTTGACTGATTTTAAATCTGAGGAGTTTGGTTGCCATGGGAGTATGTACACTGTTAGCTATGTGGTGCATTGTATTATCCTGCTGGTAGATGCCATCATGCTGATGAAAAACAAATTGCATTAAGGGGTGGACATGGTCCCCAAGGATAAATGCATACTTGTGTTTATCCATTGCACCTCTCAGAAAGATGAGATCACCCAAGGAATGCCATGAAAATATTCCTCAGACAATAATGTTCCCTCCTCTGGCCTGGACCCTTCTGAGGATTGTTGCAGGGTGTTTTCTCTCAGTCGTTTCATGCCTTACATGTCAACAACCATCTGTCATTGGAGGAGTCACCTGTCAGCATTCAGTGGACAATCATTTGTGATATTTTCATGCAAATTCCAACTTTTATCACCGATGACAGCAGTAAGCATGGACGCATAAACCAGGAGCCTGCTGCAAAGGTCCATGCACAGCAGTGTTCACTGAATGGTCATTGAGGAGAAACTGTTGATAGACTCTTGGTTCATCTGGGTGGTCAGTTACTCAAGAGCTGCACATCATTTCACCCACACATATCTTCACAGCCGTTATTCACCCCTGTCATCTATGGGACATGGTGCACCAGAATTGCCTCGGCACCAGTTTTGGATACTGCCATTCTGCCATGCAATGTATACTTTAACCATGGCTGCATGTGAACTTAACAATTTTGAAAATGCTTCCACCCTTGCCCAGGAAGCCAATGATCATCATGCCCTTTTGGACATCAGATAAATCACTCCATTTTCGGAGCACAATAAAGACTGTACTATTTTCCAATACTTCCTGACACATTTTACATACCCTCCACTGCTTGTGCTGCCACCTGCCATCAGTGAGAGGTTATTGCATGTTGACATTGAACATTAGTGGTGGTCAGACTAATATAAATATACTTATTGTATTCTTCTGTAAAATACTTTCTTGACCTTTACTCTATTGACTTGGCAGGTTACGTCATAGGACAGAACTGAACAAAAGGATGCTTCCAGTACCATCTGCAGGTCAAAAAAGTAAGAAAGATGACAATATTATGGAAAGGAAAGTTGCCACTCACCATATAGTGAAGATGGTGAGTCGCAGATAGCACAACAAAAAGACTTCACAAATAAAGCTTTTGGCCCATAAGGCTTTCATCAAAAATAAAAGACACACACACACACACACACACACACACACACACACACACACACACACACACAAATGCCACTCACTCACACATAACTGCAGTCTCAGATATTTAGATGCGAAGTTATCAGAAATGAGATTTTTGGTTTAGTTATTACTGTGCTAGTGTCACCTGAATTTCTTATCTATCTGGATGCATAGGAACTTGTGTTCTCATTGACCTCTACCTGTAAGTCATTTGTATTTGTTCTGAGCTGCATAGTATGACTCTTCACAATATTAAGGGTTAAGCTATTTGCTGTGTACCAGCTGTAAGCATATTCCTTTATTCTCCTGGCAGTGTTTCATATGGATGTGTTTGGACCCTCTGCCAGTGTCCTGATGCCATTAGTAAAGACTACAGTTTTGAAGAGTTTTTCAATAACCTAGGTAAAATCATTTATGTAGGTCAAGGAGTGGGTCAAGCACTAAACCTTATAGGATACCATATGTAATGTTTCCCCAGTCTGAATTTAGCTTTACACCTGTTGTGTGATTTGCTAGTATGATCCTCTGTTTTCTGGTGTCAAGATAACACTTCATCCACGCAAGAGCAATGCTTCTGTTGTATGTTCTGTTTTAATTTCTCCCATAGGGGAGAGTGTTGTACCTGGAAGATAGTGTACCTAGGAACACATGATCTTTGCTTGTCAGTGCTTCCATGTAATGACTGATTTTAGAATTACATTATGGAATGTGCATTAGAGACCAACATAGGCAGTACATTTACATCTTTAAAAATACAATATTACTTCATCAAGTTTAGTCTCAAATCTAGTACTCTATAGTCAGTTGTCACACTGCAGGTTTTCATAAAACTGCTTGTATTTTGGTTCCATATATTTCGTCATGTCCAATAGATCCCTTTTCTTCTCCTTATGAACTTTCAGTGTCACGTTATAGAGCAACCGGAATTCAGAAGCCAATGGACAATTTTTTACGTGATGTTCACAACCATGCTTTACAATAGTGTGTTTTTCCCATGGGCGAAGCACATTGTGGGTATGGCGCACACTTAAACCTCGAGGATTGTCACTACACTGCTTCAGCCAAAGTACATGGGTAATTTTCAAAGCAGACGGCTTCTTCAAAAGCAACTCGATGGATCCTATATCCTTTAAGTCTTCCATCATCATCTCGTGAATGGTCAGGTTTGAAGGATCGACAAAGGTCTCAGCAATGACGTGCTTCCATTCTGAAGGAACCATAACTTTTGACACTTTCTTTCTTTTCTCAATGACTGCAAAATCCCTGTCACAAGGTAGGAAACTGTGACCTGAACATAAAAACTTCTGATGTATTTCTGTAAAGTACTTGCAGTTGATCAGATAGAAATAAAGTGCTAAAACTCTCCAGTTGTTGTTCTGCCCGACACAGCAGTCAGACCAAACAATCAGTTTTCGTTCCATACCTTCTTCAAGCGTAACATAATTGTGCATCACAAATTTAAGCAGACAGGATACTATTTCAGCTGAACCTCTCCTTGTGGTGGATTCATCCCACAAATTTACGGTGATGTTTACAGTACCAACATCATGAATCATGAAATTATACGACGACAGCTGTCTCTGGTAGAATACCATGGAATGAGTCAATGTAGGACAAAGTAAAACCTGTTGTAGGTCAACACATATAACTTGTATATTGTTATTCCTCTTAGCCATTTCTGTATTGGTTTTTAGGGCTTTGTATGTTTGGTCTGCCCTTGAATGATGCAACTGACTCTCAATTTCGATCTTGTGCAGTTCTATTTCATCTGAAGCTGCAATCGTTTTGTTAAACAACAAATCACACTGTCTGCAAGTATTTGATCTAGGTGTTCTGAAACACAGATTAAAATCTGTTTGAAACACTCTTTGATAGTGTGACCTGCTTATTGACTTATCAGAAACCTTTTCGATAAACAACCGATATATTCTACAGAGGTTGATAACGGGGTGCAGACATTCTTTTGAGGATTTATTACTGCTGTAATGGCTCATCTGCTTTGGGAAACTCGATATGTGTTGCCAAATAAGAGCCCTGTGGTCATTTGATATGGCATGTGGCCTATTGCAATGTTTTCCTCTACCAGCATTAGGAGTGCTTATTCCACCTTTTACTTTACGTTTCCGTGTCTACATTCATCGCTGGATGATGGAGAATATGTCAAGCAATGTTTGTATTTGAAAGTAGCTTGTTTCCGTGAAGTATCGTCTGTCTTACCTTTCTTGCACCTGGCTGGCACGCCTATTTCCATGGGTTTTATTAATAATATAGCATTACTCAGACTGAGTATTCTGTTTTTTCAGCAATGGTAACTACGGAACTGCAGTTAATTTAATTCATGTTACATACTTTTACTGTAATGTTTTCAGAAGATACACATAACATGTCATTAGAGCCATGTACTCTACAGGGCACATTGCCACTTTACAGGACATATATGCTTCTCCAGAGATGTACACCTTTTTACAAAACCCATACAGCATTATTCCACTCACCTGTGTTGGAGGCTGTTTCGCAGGAACTACCTTTCCTTTTCGTGATTTATGTTCCAGTCCAGCATCATGAAGCCTTTTCCTCTTAATATCCTGCCAACTACCAATGTTAATTTTCCTTTTCCGTGCATTATTTGCACATTTCAAACCACTTGCAGTAAGCGTCACCTTGCTGCCCTCCGCCATTCAGGTAACATACAGCATTGTTCGCGCAGAGGCGCGAAAACTGTTCGCATCTCGATGCAGTTTAGTGCTGCCCTTGAACGGTGAACATGTCAATTATAACAGCAGGCGATGCAGACTGCCATATACAGCATTATTCCACGTGATTCTACAAAACGTCAAAATGTGCCATAGAGCGTTATTCGCGCGCACGCTTCATATATGCAACCCAGCACAACTCTGTTGGGAGTGTATAAACACCGACATGTAGAAAAAGGACTAGTGTGGACTTCAAACAGAAACTTTTTGATTGCCCTTTAGATAGTCCATGTCGCACTAAGTATTTCAGAGCTTTGTACTTCATGTTTCAGACAATTCTTGGATATGACAATAATTTGAGCATAACAACTTTCCTGTGGGGCAGAACCTTCAGGAAATTTATTACGAATACTTTGGCAATGTACTGCTAAAATTTTGGCACTTGGACTGTCTTTACTTTGTGTGCTGTCTGACTTCACACTCTGTGTATCAATTGGTGAGAATTCATCAGAGGATCTCAGACTACCACCTAGCCTCAAAACAACCTATGTGCACTCCCCAGATACTCTGCTACCTGAGTAGCTGCTTCCCTTGTGTAGCGCACCCCTGAACTACCAAAGGGAGTCCTACAATTCTACATTGCAAAGCACATACAGAAATCTGCAGATAAAGCCCTCACACAATTGACACAGGCTTTGGTTAAGACACTCCACCCAGCTGCAAACCAAAGTATCCCTCTCAATTCTGGGAATGATGCTAAAAACTGTGAACTCTGTTCACACAGTGAGTGAGGCCAGCACTCTTCATCATGGCCATCAACTACTCACAAAAATTCTAGATGGTCTCAGAACCAAAGTGATTATGTCATTGGTGCTGACATGTGCCACAACTTGCAGACAACTGCACCCTGCATATTCAATAGCAGGCAGGCTTCCCCCACACCTTGGGTAAGGCACACCCAGCAGACATACCAAGTTCACATTGGACTTCTTTCCAGCCCTGGATGCTATTTCCCTAATGAATTCCACAATGCATATCTAACATTGGAGCTCCTGATAACTACACTCCTGGAAATGGAAAAAAGAACACATTGACACCGGTGTGTCCCACCATACTTGCTCCGGACACTGCAAGAGGGCTGTACAAGCAATGATCACATGCACGGCACAGCGGACACACCAGGAACCGCGGTGTTGGCCGTCGAATGGCGCTAGCTGCGCAGCATTTGTGCACCGCCGCCGTCAGTGTCAGCCAGTTTGCCATGGCATATGGAGCTCCATCGCAGTCTTTAACACTGGTAGAATGCCGCGATAGTGTGGACGTGAACCGTATGTGCAGTTGATGGACTTTGAGTGAGGGCGTATAGTGGGCATGCGGGAGGCCGGATGGACCTACTGCCGAATTGCTCAACACGTGGGGCGTGAGGTCTCCACAGTACATCGATGTTGTCGCCAGTGGTCGGCGGAAGGTGCATGTGCCCGTCGACCTGGGACCGGACCGCAGCGACGCAGGGGTGCACGCCAAGACCGTAGGGTATCGGCGAGGACCATTCGCAACCGTCTCCATGAAGCTGGGCTACGGTCCCGCACACCGTTAGGCCGTCTTCCACTCACGCCCGAACATCGTGCAGCCCGCCTCCAGTGGTGTCGTGACAGGTGTGAATGGAGGGACGAATGGAGACGTGTCGTCTTCAGCGATGAGAGTCGCTTCTGCCTTGGTGCCAATGATGGTCGTATGCGTGTTTGGCGCCGTGCAGGTGAGCGCCACAATCAGGACTGCATACGACCGAGGCACACAGGGCCAACACCCGGCATCATGGTGTGGGGAGCGATCTCCTACACTGGCCGTACACCTCTGGTGATCGTCGAGGGGACACTGAATAGTGCACGGTACATCCAAACCGTCATCGAACCCATCGTTCTACCATTCCTAGACCGGCAAGGGAACTTGCTGTTCCAACAGGACAATGCACATCCGCATGTATCCCGTGCCACCCAACGTGCTCTAGAAGGTGTAAGTCAACTACCCTGGCCAGCAAGATCTCCGGATCTGTCCCCCATCCCCCATTGAGCATGTTTGGGACTGGAAAAAGCGTCGTCTCACGCAGTCTGCACGTCCAGCACGAACGCTGGTCCAACTGAGGTGTCAGGTGGAAATGGCATGGCAAGCCGTTCCACAGGACTACATCCAGCATCTCTAAGATCGTCTCCATGGGAGAATAGCAGCCTGCATTGCTGCGAAAGGTGGATATACACTGTAATAGTGCTGACATTGTGCATGCTCTGTTGCCTGTGTCTATGTGCCTGTGGTTCTGTCAGTGTGATCATGTGATGTATCTGACCCCAGGAATGTGTCAATAAAGTTTCCCCTTCCTGGGACAATGAATTCACGGTGTTCTTATGTCAATTTCCAGGAGTGTAGCAACCCCCTGCTGCTTCCTCCCCCCGCTGTCCCCCCTACCCCCCCTTGTGCCTGCTCAGACCCTGCTGAAGAGGTGGCAACCTATCCACTCACTTGGTGAATGGATGAGGCCACCCTTCACATTGAGTCTCCACATGGAGTGACATGGACACATTACCACCCACTACTCACTATGCGGTGAAGGTGGATCCCCATGTCAGGTAATATAAAATGTGCGTTGGCAGTAGTTTCTTGCATTTTATATTTATTTTGTTGTAGTGAGACATGAGATTTTTTTCTGTACAGCACATGTAAAAATCATGTGTTCTACTTATTTAAGTACTGTTTAATATTAATGCTTTTTGGGGGATATTGCTCATTATGGATGTTTATGGTGAGAAAAATTCTATATATTTGTGAAACTAGTTACATCAAGTGTGGACAGTTAAGCCATGTTTCGACAGTCATGCACCATCCTGTACCTTGAAAGTTTTCTATCATGGAACACTTGATATTTGCAAATGATCTGAATTTCTTTAATTCCTTAATAATTTTCCCTGTCTTGAAAATGGAAATATGTGTTAGTTGCCAATAGCTTCTATTTCAAAATGTTTCTAACTTGTAACTGGTTTTTTATAATACTTCTTAAGTTGATTTCACTTATTAATCATTGGTACATAGTAGAGTAGTAATGTAAGACATAGATTATTAAATACAACATTGACAAGATTTTCTTGATTGCAACACTTTTAAACTGGAATAGAATATTTGTTCCTATGTACATAGCCACACAGTACCTCGAAAAAAGGTTTTCACATTTGGAAAAACCTTGTGTTCCTGCAATAAATTTTGTAACTTCAGTAAAGGCTGCGGTCCCTGTGTTCTCAGCTACTGATATGAAAAAAATATTTCAACTGAATGTCCAAAGATTTGAATTTAATAATGATCTACATTGTCCCTGCCTTGTTCTTTAAATTTTCAATTTTTTCCACATAGTAGATGGTTTTTGTATTTTTAATGACACAGTGAATAATACTGTCTTGATCAGAGTTATGCCTCTGCATTAAATAAAGCTCTTTCTTCCTATCACAAGATGCTTTGATCCCAGCTGCTAGCCACCCTTCCTCTCAGCTTCCACTGTGACTGTCCCTCACTTTGTAAAGGAAAACTGGACTCACAGTTTTGTAAGATTATGTTTAAGAAAGAATTAAATTTCCCATCTCCTGAAAGTTTTTCATAAATGTTTACCCATTTCCACCCTGTAAATTTTTCCTGATGGTGTAGTTGAGTCAGCATTTACAATTCCGTAAAATTTTGTATTTCCCATCTTAATTAAGCCTGTTTGATGTGGATGCCCTTACTGCTGCCATTTGACCGCCATGGTCAGATAAATCATTTACTATGGGGATTACAACTGTTCCATAAAAGGCAGTTAGATTTATAAACAAATTATCAACTGCTGTTGCACTATGTACTGTTCCTGTAAGGAATGTTGCTGTGAGGATTAAACAAAAACTGGACATCACTAACTCAAGGTACCCTTCGCTAGAACTATCAAAGATGAAACCTAAATAAAATATCCATGTACAATAACTTCTCAGTTACTTATATTAACAATGGAAATGTGTTAGCTAGAACATTCAGAACTGCATGAAAATGTGCTTAGAGTACAAATCATTAATCCCAAAAACAGTTATATGAATCATTCACATGCAAAACTGTGCATCTTACAATGAGACAATTGAATGATCACATGTTGAAGAAACAAAATAGCAATATAATAGGACTAAAAATATACATATTTCAAAGTCGTTCTTATTCCTATATTTCCCTCTGCTGAAAATAATTGTGCTATCTGAACAACAAGCTTTCAATACTGGTCCAATAATGCTGCACAGCTATTCATTTTTTCATGGAGTGGGCATTGGATTTCAATGAAGTGGTCAAATTAATTTGAAAGAGAACAATAAGCACAGCTAACCAAAAGCCATTTTTTAATATTCAGCATCATTTCTGCATCCAAGAGTCCAGTATGAAGTGCCACACTAATAAAAATTTCAAGCAATGATATTTCTATGTCAATTTCATAAACTGCCCTTTGCCAAATGTATTGTAACATAGGCTTGTAATTTGGCACAGAAAGTTAATTGTTTAGCAGAGAGTGAAGTCTGATGAAATGATTATTATGTAACTTTACTTGTTGTTTTCTGCATTGTAGTCTTACAAAATCACTGATTCTCCTCACGTAAAGCTTATATTCCCTAAATACATACGCATCAAGATGTTGGCAATATTTTGTTGTCTTTGGTGTGGTTTTGGTCCTATTATATTGATATTTTGTTTCTTCACATTACCTAAGTTCCTCTCTTACACCTTGAATAGGTGATTATTCAAACATCTCTCAAGGTAAGACACACAGTTCTGCATGTGAATGACTCATACTACTATTTTAGGGATGCGTGATTTATAACACAAGCACAGTTTCATGCAGCTCTGAGAGTTGGACTTCATGCACTGACCTTGAGAGTCAAAGTAGTACCACCTCTAATTGCTTAACGAAGTTTAAAACATTTACCTTCAAAGGTCTGTAGACTGTTATAAATGCTGTTTTGCATATTTGCAATTGTGTTAGTGAAGTACAGCACTCAAAGAGATGTTCAGTGTTGTACTTACTGAGATGCAGGTATATGGTGTGTGCACTGAGACTTTATTCAGTTTATTGTTTGTCTAGCCATTCCTCATTTCTTCACATTACATGTACAGTCATGCAATACTATTTTGTATCCATTGTTGTGTATCTGTTCAATATCTGTGACTTCCAAATGATATTCCATAGATACAGCTTCGGATTTATCAATTGCCTGTGCTGATAGGAGAA
Organism: Schistocerca gregaria; assembly: GCF_023897955.1. Lineage (NCBI taxonomy): Eukaryota > Metazoa > Arthropoda > Insecta > Orthoptera > Acrididae > Schistocerca > Schistocerca gregaria. Next base: position 309,644,127 of record NC_064923.1, on the reverse strand, counting down.
GATTGTCTTTCCTATTTAACAAGTTCCCTATGTTCTAATCAAAAAGTCAACAGGTATAATGATTATTACTCTTCATATTATCCAAGATGACTTTTTTGTTTTATCACTGACTATTACAACTATGTATATAATTTTTTGACAGCTCTGTCCTCCTGAAACATTTTCCCTAAAATGCTAAGTGAAAATATTAGAAATCACAAGCATCAGATAGACAGTGCACAGGTTAAATTGAACGCTTCTGTAAATTAGTTGAGCAAGTAATCTCTTACTGGAAATAGTCAGATGTTGACCATACCATGTGTAGTGTGACGATGTGGGAAGCAATGCACCAGTCGCAACCATGTATGATCGCCCTATTCTGTTGACAGACTCCTGAAGCTCTGCATTTACACACCTGACACAACGCTTCGTCAAAGGCTTATTATATTGCTCGAAGTGTGGCAAAATCTTTACATATGACAATGTTATGAAAAGGATAGATTACTACTCACCTTACAGTGGAGATGTAGAGTCACAGACAAATACACTAGAAAGACTACTTCAATGTAAGCATTCTGCCAGACTCAGCACAAGAGTCTAGCCACAGCAGCCAGAGATAGTGATCATGTGTGTGTGAGCTGCGTTTGCATGAATATGTGTAAGTATGTTTCAGAAGAAGGCCTTCTGGCTGAAAGTTTATGTATTAAGTAGCCTTTGGTGTGCCTGTCTGTGACTAACATCTCTGCTATATGGTTAGTAGATCTGTTCTTTTCATAATATTGTCATTATCCCATCCTGGATTTTCCATTGTTCAATCTTTGCATTTGTAGAGGAGCAGTCACAGCAATGTGCCTCCTGTCATCCTCAATTGTGTAGTCAAGATTATGGTTAAAACTGTTCCTGGCATCCCTGATAATCACTTCAGGGTCTTCTTTCCCAAAACATTTCCGTAAAATCCTAAATCACAGGTGACATTGCACTTGACCTGATATGAGGTCTGTTCAAAACATTCCAGACCTTCTTCCACAAAATTTTTCTGCGTTTACCTTTTACTTATTGCACATGGTCTCCTTTGAAAAACTCTCCTCCACAATTGATACACTGGTCCCACTACCATTTCCACTATTGGAGGCAGTCTTGGTATGCCTTTATGCTGGTTCGCATGAAGTGCCGTCTGCAAATTTTATTTTATTGCGTCTGTCATTGCAAATCTTCATCCTTTCAGTGTCTCATCATAACTGCAGATCCATGCCTCTCATCAACAGTTACGTTTCTCTTAAGGAACATCTCATTCTCATTTGCTTGATGTAAGAGCTCTTCAGAGATTGTGAGGCGAAAGTCTTTCTGGTGTTGACTGATGAGCTGTGTGACCAACTTGGCAGCAACATGATGCATTCCATGAAGCTGAGTCAGGATTTCATGACATGATACAACTGAAATGTTATGTTCTTCTACAATCTCTCGGACAGTCACTCTTTGATTCACATACACAATTCGTTGACATTCCTGACGTGAGCATCGTCTGTAGATGTCAAAGGGTATCCTGAATGAGGGTCATTTTTAACTTCCATCTGGCCATTTCTAAACTGTTTAAATCATTCATAACACAGAGTATGGATTAAGCCCTTGTCACTGTAGGCTTTCTGCATCATTTGGTGTGTCTCTGTAAAGGTTTTCAAGAGTTTCGTGCAAAATTTAATGCAGACCTGTTGCTCCTCTAACTCTGCCATCTCAAAATTTGCAAACTGTGTGAAGCAATGTTCTACTCGATACAACACAGAACATTAACTAATAGACATGCAATGATGAAACTTCTGGCAGTTACACATTAAACACAGGGATGTGCAGGGATTACAATTGCATTTTGCTCCAACACACCACTGGCATGAAATTATGAACGTTCCAGAATTTTTTGAACAGATCTTGTATGTGCTACCCAGGGAGTTAAGTGCTAGTTCAGAAATTCCCCTCCCAAAACTACTCTCCAATAGCACCAAATTCTAGGTGTTTTTAACCTTCTGTCTAATACTAGCTTTAGCTTGCACTTTTTTCCCTGTCTTGTAACTTCCAGCATCTTCTGAACTTCTTCCCTGATGTTGTAGGCAGTCATGGATTCAAGTAGTGCTCTGGGTATTGGTATTGTAATCTTCCCCTCCCCCCCACCCCACCCCCACCCCCACCCACCACCCTCCCCTTCCTTTCTTTCTCCCAAACAAATATTTTAGTGAAAGTGTTTATATTTTTGCATAAACCAATTTTCATATTTTATAGTTAACTTTCACAGAATAAAGTGCATGGAAACTAAAAGTCTCAAAATTGACAAGGACTTCTAGAAGTAAATGGCTATGTTTACAGTTGCCTGCACGAGGGCCAGCTAGCCCACATGGATTGGCTGTGGCCTGCCTGCCTGTCTGGCCGCCAGCTTGCCTGCCTGCAGGAAATAGTCCATCCAAGAAAAGGCACACATTCACATCTTTACAATACATGTTGTCAACAAAAAATCCAGCATGGTTCCTGAGAATGGTGGGTACACACTAAAATTTTGTATTCCATAAAATCAGACTGTCAGATTACGAGAGTTTGTTGCTACTACAGTTCTTAGATCTAGTGTACTACTCAAATTTTCAGTCAAGTGCTTCTCAAATGCTGTATTTCTATAAACTGCAATTTCTTGGAATCTATGGTCAAGTGATGCACCAAGCACTAATTTCAGTAAATGGTTATCATTATATCAAAACATTTTATATATTTTCTTGTAATCCATTTATTTCTGTTACATTAAAACATTTTAATTTTTTATTATTATTAAATTCATATTCATCTGTGACACATTAAAAGTCATAATGATGACAATTTTTCCTAACTTGGGGAGATCCAGAAACAAAATGTGATTCTCCACAACCAAATTCCTACTCTTACCTTTATAATCTGCAGCTCTCAACGGTTCTAATTCTGCTTGTGCTACTGTCACTGTGGCAATTTCCATACTTGTCAATTGTGATATTATTATTTTACTCTAGAAAGATTACAAAGCAGCCGCACAGAGTGGCCATGTGGTTTGAGGTGCCACGTCAGAGATTGTCCGGCCCCTCACACCAGAGGTTCGGGTCCTCTCTCAGGCACGTATGTGTGTTTTATTAGTGTAAGTTAGTTTACGTAGTGTGTAAATCTGGGGACAGATGACCTCAGCAGTTTGGTCCCTTAGGAATTTAAACACATTTGAACATTACTTAGCAATAACTTGTAGATTCAGTTGTATTTGCTGTCACAGTAATTTTATTCCCCTAGCTTGCCTTGACTCAACATCTTGTTGTATATTGTCTTAGAAAAAGTGTTTAGCAAGTGTCATTATAATTGTTTGCTTATGTCTTATAGTTCACATGTATGTTGTAGAGAACCACTGCAGAATGGTGTATCAACTCCCCACAGCACAACAGCAGCATTAGTGTCAAAGATGCTACTGCACATGGCAGCTGGCCACTACAAGATGAACCAGCAACTATCCTTAATAATATTGTAATTGTAAGAAGTAATGTTAGTATTGTACACTTTTTGCTTCAATGGCTCCAAAAAGGTTAAACTGTGAACAGCTGTGACTGGACTCTGAGAAGTTGCCACTGAGCTTGGGTGCTCATGGGCTCAGAGTAGGTACTGACTATATATTCTGGGAGTGCAGATATAGTAGGGTGCAAGTTGGCAGGTGTGCTAAGTCAACAATAAAAAGATACTTTTGAGTAAACAACTAGCTGTCAAACTTGAATTTCTAGAACTGCCAGATAGTAAAAAACATATTATATCATATATGTACAACAGCAAATTATTGTACAACTTTGAAATGTTGCTCAAAATAATATTACAACAAACAACTACAGACAGAAATAATGGTTTACCCAAAGTTGACGTATGCCCATCTACAGTGTTAGGACATGTACTGATGAAGGCAATAAAATCAAAATAAGCTTATATACTAAAATAAAAGTTCAGTTATTGTAATGTTTTCCAATCCTCTGCATAAGATACAACTCAGTTACACCTGTAATGTTTAAGCCATAGAAAATGAAAGATGACATATAATATTTATGTGAACCAAGGCAGAAAAACAAGAATGGAAGACCAAGAATGAAGTGGTCGGGTTAGAAACAGTTTAAGGCAGGAATGTATATTTTCCCTCTATTGCTCAATGTACACATCAAAGAAGCAATGATGAAAATATTCATCAAGTAATGCAACACTTTTTTTCTTACACAATTATGGTTGAAAAATGCAGAATTTGTTATGGTACATCATGGAATATTCCTGCTTCAGCCCTTAATAGTTTCACAATGTTCTACATCTACACCTGCACAGATACTCTGCAAGCCACCATACGTTGCATGGTAGAGGGTGCCCTCTACCATTACTAGTCATTCCCTTTTCTGTTCCAGTCATAAACAGAGTGAGGGGAAAATGACTATCTATATGGCTCTGTATGAGACCTAAGTCTCATATCATATCATATCTTCACGATATTTATGCACAATTTGTATTGGTGGCAGTAGAATCTATCGGTAGTCAGCTTCAAATGTTGGGTCTCTAAAGTTTCTCAATACTGTTTCTCGAAAGGAATGTTGCCTCCCCCCCCCCCCCCTCACCCTCATAGGATTCCCATTTGAGTTCCCAAAGCGTCTCCATGACACTTACATGTTGCTCAAACCTATCGGTAACAAATCTAGCAGCTTGGCTCTGTATTACATTGATGTCTTCCTTCAATCCAACCTAGTATGAATCCCAAACACTTGAGCAGTACTTAAGAATAGGTCACACCAGCATCCTATATGTAATCTCCTTTACAGGTGTACCACTCTTTCCTAAAATTCTCCAATAAACCAAAGTTGACCATTCGTCTTCCCTACCACAGTTCTCACATGTTCGTTCCACCTCAGATTGCTTTGCAACATTACGCCCTGATATTTAAATGACTTGACAGTGTCAAGCAGGATACTAATGATACCATATCAAAACATTACAGGTTTGATCCTCCTACTCATCTGCAATGACACACTTTTCCACATTTAGATCTAGGTGCCACTCATTACACCAACGGCAAATTTTGTTTAAGTCATCTTTTATCTTCCTACAGTCACTCAACTTTGACAGCTTATCGTACACCACAGCATCATCAGCAAAAAACCACAGATTGCTACCCACCATGTCTGCCAAATCATTTATGTATGTAGAGAACAACAGTGGTCCTATGACACTTCCCTGGGGCGCTCCTGACAATACCCTCGTCTCTGATGAACACTCTCTCTCTCCAGGACGACATACTGGGTTCTATTACTTAAGAAGTCTTCAAGCCACTCACATATCTGTGAACTTATTCCATATTCTCATACCTCCATTGACAGAGTGCAATGGGACTCTGTGTCAAATGCTTTCCTGAAATCTAAAAGTATAGAATCTGCCTGTTGCCCTTCATTCATAGTTTGCAGTATACATGTGAGAATAGGGCGAGCTGAGTTTCACATGAGTAATGCTTTCTAAAACCATGCTGTTCATGAAGATAAGTTTCTCAGTCTCCAGAAAGTTTAATATATTCAAATTGAGAATATGTTCAAGGATTTTGCAGCAAACTGAAATTATGGATATTGGTCTGTAACTTTGCAGGTCCGTTCTTTTACCCTTCTTATACACTGGGGTCACCTGCACTATTTTCCAGTCACTTCGGGCTTGGTGCTGGGCTAGAGATTCGTGATAAATACATGCTAGGTAAGTGGCCATTGCTGTAGAGTACTCATTGTAAAACTGAATTGGAATTCCATCCATACCTGGTGATTTATTTGCTTTCAAACCATTCATTTCTTTCTCTACACCAGGGATGATTATTACCATGTCGTCCCTACAGGAGTATGTTCTATGGTCAAATGATGCTATGTCTGTATGATTCTCCAGTGTGAATGATCTAAATTTAAAACTTTGGCTTTCGTTTTACTATCTTTAGCTTCCACACCAGACTGGTCAAAAAGACACTGAATGGAAACCTTAGACCCACTTAGCAATTTACATAGGGCCAGAAATTTACTAGGCACATAAGTCTCCAGACTGTGATTTACAATCTGCTTAAACTTTGGCCATTATTTCTCTACATTCATCTTACTAGAAATAAGTGATGTCAGTTCACTGTCTATGTGAGATGCTAACAATTGCTTATCTGCACATCTGATATGTGGCAGCACTATACACAGTTTTCAATATGGTTTTTGTAATGTAGTTGCATTCCAAGCAAAAAGCTATCATTGGGTTTCGTTTGCAGAAAATCAGAGCATCACAGATGTTCATACATGCTTGCAGAATGTCTGCAGGACCTCATAGTGAACCAAATCAAGACGTTTTTTGTCGCGGCGAGACCTTTTTACGAAATTTCAGTCACCAACTTTCTCTTCCAAATGCGAAAATATTTTGTTGAGCCCAACCTACATAGGTAGGAATGATCATCAAAATAAAATAAGAGAAATCAGAGCTCGAACAGAAAGGTTTAGGTGTTCGTTTTTCCCGCTCGCTGTTCAGGAGTGGAATAATAGAGAGATAGTATGATTGTGGTTCGATGAACCCTCTGCCAAGCACTTAAATGTGAATTGCAGAGTAGTCATGTAGATGTAGATGTAGATGTAGTCATTGGGTAAGGTGTCTGCCATCATTGCAACAAAGTCACGCAAACCTGTATGATCTTCCCCTTGCCAGCCAGCTGCACACAGCTGTGACTCCTGCAATGTTGGAATGTGGGGACAGTCTCATTTGACATGATGAATCACCATAAAACACTTCACTGCTCAACTGGATGTCTCTGTTGGTAGTACTGACACTTGTTTACCAGTTGGGGTACTCAAAGTTGTGTGACTCCTGGATTCCTCACCACCTAACAGAAGATGGTAAAGAGCAATAAAGGACCATATATGTGGAAATGATGACTGTGACAATGTTTCTTGAACATCACCACAGGTGATGAAAAATGGGTTCATCACTTCAAAACAAAAAAGAAACAGCAATCCATGGAGTGGTGCCACGCCATCTCTCATCTGAAGAAAAAGTTCAAAGCTGCCTCTTTAGCGAATAAAGTCATGACAATGGTCATCTGTGACTCTGATGAGATTGTTCTGTTTGATATCCTCCCTCATGGTACCACAATCAGCTCTGAAGTGTATTGTAATACCCTCAGGAAAATTAATAAATAACTTCAGAATGTTAGTCAGCACAAAAATGCAAATGAACTACTTCTTCTCCTTGTCCTTCACCTTCTCCATGACAATGCAAGGCCTCACACAAATCAGCCCACCCAAGAGAGCTAACAAAACTTGACTGGACCATTCTTCCTCATGCACTCTACAGCCCTGATCTCACACTTTCTGACTTCCATCTGTTTGGCCCAATGATGGATGCAACCTGTAGGAAGCAGTACATGGATAGTGAGTAGAATGATACCATGCGGAAGTATTGGCCTTCCCAATAAGGTGGCATAAGGCCATCACATTGAATGAAGATTATGTTGAAAAAGAGTGTTTTCTAGCCAAAAGAGTGCAGAGTAATATGGTGTATTAGACTTCTGAGTAAAATCAACCTGCTTTAATAAAAAAAGGTGTTGCATTACTTATTGAGCATCCCTCATAAAAGAAAAATACAACAGTGGGATTAAAATCCAGAGTGAAGGAATATCAGTGACAACAGTTGCTGATGACATTGCTATCCTCAGTGAAAGTAAGGAAGAACTGCAGAACCTACTGATGAATGGTCTAATGACCACCTACTTAAACTGACAGTGAAATGAAGAAAGACAAGAAAGACAAAAGTAAGATGAAGTAGCAGAAATGGTACATGTTATCAATTTAACGTCTAAATTGGAAACTACAAGGTAGGCAAAGTGAAGGAATTCTGTTACCTTGGAAGCAAAATAACACATGACAGATGAAGCAAGGGGATTATAAAAAGCAGAACAGCACAGCCAGAGAGAGCATTTGTAGCCACAAGAGGTCCAGTAGTATCAAACATTGATATTTATTTGAGAAAGAAATTTCTAAAAATGTATGTTAGGAATACAGCAATCAATATTTCTGAGCTGTGTTACTATAGATGAATGTAGAAAATTAGGTTAATTGATAAGAAAGGAACTGAAGTTCTCTGCAGAATTGGCAAAATAAAGAACATGTAAGAAAAATTGCCATGAAGAAGGGGCAGGATGGTAGGACATGTGTTAAGACACCAAGGAATAACTTCCATGATACCTGAGAGAGATGTAGAGGTAAAAACTATGTGGAAACACAGTGATAGGAATATATCCAATAAATAATTGAAGAGGTTGTTTACAAGTGCTACTCTAACATGAAGAACATGGAACATGAGAGGAATCCATGGCAGTCTGCATGAAACGAACAAGAAGATACATGACTTAAAAACAAAAGAACAAATATCACTGTGGTGTCTTTTAGATGGCTCTGAATGTGATACTATTAAAGAATGTCACAAAATCGAAAGTACAAGCTGTTATTTGCGCACTAACCGACTTAACACATTTGTGAGGCATGTAATGAAATGACAACCAAAACAAAGTGTCTTTAGATCTACCTTCAAGCTGATCTTAAAAGACAGTTGCTCAGCAGCGATTTATGAACACCTTTACAATGGGTGAGCACTCAACTAGTTTGGTTTAGAAATACTGACTTTAAATCTGACTAAAACTTGTATGTTTCAAGCGCCATGAAAAGTTGTCACCAGATGGAAAATGGTAATTCTCCAGTCACTGCACAAGGGCTGAATATGGGGCTGGTCCTTGGGGCCAGCCTTACATCCTCTTGGTGGCTAGCATGTATGATCTTCAGAAACATAGTGTTTGCTGATTCATTCCTCTGGCTCAAATTTTCTTATCAGAACCACACAAAGTCCATACAAAGCTAGAGAACACATGCTCTGCTTTCTCCCCTTCCAGTATCTGTAATTAAGCAAATGTGTTCATAAGGCAAACAACAAAAGAAATATAACAACCAAGTAAAATTCACTTACACTTTATTCAAATACAATACATATCCTAAAAATCTGCATTAACATTCATGTTTCAAATAATGATACTGTCTAACTGGTTTTCATCTGCACTTCATACTAATGAATCTATTTATAACTTGAAACTGCCAGAATTTCATTAACTATTCTTTTAAAGTTCTTAGCAATTTTGTCAACTGAAGAACTTTGTGACTGACCAGGAACCACTGTGAATATGACTTGAGGGAATGTGGAGTTTTAGAGGTGAAAGCTGACTTAGCTGATATCAGCTGACAAGTGAAGCATTCAGCTAAATAAACCTATATGAAATAATTATGATAAAGTCTTATGTGATTATAACATGGCCAGTGCCACAGTATGAAAACAAAGATTCACCAGTTATTTAAAATTTTTGTAGTGTGGTCCCCTAGGCTGCATCTTAGATAGCCAGAGCCTTATGTCAGTTTATCATCAAATATTCCCTTAGACCCAGTGCCAAAAGATTTTTTTAATCAACCTAGACTAAGAAAAAGAACTTCATTTGAATGTTGATCACTGAAATAGTAGCAAAGGGCATGTTGGGTAAGAAGACAAGCGAAGATGCTGATGTGATGATAATGAACACCACTATATCTAAGGCTGCTGACTATGATAGTTTTGTCACAAAAGATAACATAAATATCCTTCTATTGCTGGCAGCAGTAGCCTCTTCTCAAAATAATACATATTTCCAGATGAGAGGATGTGATAATTCCCCAGCATTCTGTACTTGTTATCATCTTGTAAATTGTACACACGAGATGTTCATTTTCTTCAAGAAGCAAGCAGCTGTGACAGTACTTCAGTCCCCTAGTTCCCTTTGGACAGGGGAAGATGAAAGTTAGGACTACTGTGAGAAAAAGCTCTTGGTGTTTTCAAACATCCAAACACAACAGAATGCCAAATTTCTGAACCAGGGGAAAGGTTTCTTGTGACACTGTGTGATACAGACATGAACAAGATACAGTAGAGGATCTTTGCTACTGACCATTCTCTACATCTGTAACAAAACACAAATTCCGACTTGTGAGACTGCTGTCTACTGAAGTTGCTGTACCCTTCTTTTTGTATTTACCAACAAGTACAGGCATGGCTGGGTAATGAAAATATTCCTTCAGTTCAGGACTAGATGCTATCGAGAGAAATGGCGAGTCCCATAACAACAATGAAAAATGTAGTTGCAGACTCCTTACTGAAAATAATTTCTTACAGATATATCAAAGGATGTAGCATAGATGTCTCTACCTTCAAAAAACAGAGCTCATGTATGGTATTCTGCCATCTGCGAACACTGTTCTGGCCATGAGTATGAGAAATCATCCATGTCAGATCTCAATGAAATGGATGCTGAGATGGATTATGATGACAGGGAAACACTAACTCATAACTGAGGAGGAAGAAGCTGATGCATAATTTTTGTTTACCATAAGGCCCAAAGAGGTCAAAGAGGTAACTTTTCTGTTTAGTTCTGTATTTTGTTCCATGCTTTTACATTCCTGGTAATTTTCTTGATTTAAAGATAGATGTAGCTGGTAATAAATGAGGTGTTCTAGCATTCATTAAATGTTGCCATTTAGAAGCACTTACCATGAAAAATGTGCATAAATGAGTGTCCCACTGATGCTAGTGGGGGGGGGGGGGGGGGCAAGGGGAGTGGGAGAATCTCTTGCTGTAAAGTTTGCAGTTTTTTGATACTTTAAGAATTTTGCCATTCATTTGATGTTCTGTCTCTTGGCAAATAAGTGGTGTAAATGTGCAACTGACCAGAAGTTTCGCAAAAAAATTTACACTGTACAGTAAAAGCCTTGGTGATTTTTGTCTAGGATGAAATGGTGTAAATTATGGAGAGAAAAAACTGAAAACATTGCCAAAATTTTGCATTTACATGCTGACTGGACTACTAAGGAGCCAAGAAAATGTGAGTACGCTGTACATTTTCATGCTCCATCCGTGAATGAAAGAGGAACACAGTGTTATGTGTGTTTCAGTAAAAAGTATCCCCTGACACAATTCACAGAGTGTAGATGGAGATGTAGATGTCTAAGTTGTGTAGAAAATGAAAGAGCATAAAATATTGATTTTGCTAAAATAATGTACCACTATGCTCATACAGAAATGCTTCAGAACAACTCATTTAAATAAGAAAAGTATTTAGAACACTAGACATATACACTATTCTTTAGCAGCTTAAATTTTTACATGGATATGCAAACTTATGTATTTCTATGAAATTAATTGTACATTCTTGTTTTGTCAGACAGTGACGTGTTGATATTGTTTCACCCTTTCTGTGAAATTATTCACTTTTTAATTATTTTTTATCTTGTTATACTGAATGTAAGAGAAGTGTCTTATTAGGAAAAAAAGGCTCTCATAAGAAGCTTTTTGGTTTTATGTGTAAAAAAGTGTATCTTGGGTAATGTGCATCATTTGTTATGTGCAATAATGCAGGGATGAATAGCTGTTTGTTGTATGGATAAATTGGGAAAAATGTTAAGATTATATTTTGCTTCACCAAAGACAAATTTTTAAAAGGATTTTCTTGCTATTTTGTCTTTAGACTTAAGTGGAAGGAGAGTAGCCAGGCTTTGTGTGTATGTTTGTGTGGGGGTGATGGGTGGGGAGGGTGGAGGGGGGAAGGGGAGTGGAGCAGATCAGTTGGCTATGACAAACATTTTGTGAGCGACATTCTGCTGAGTGGGGCAAGGTGGAGGCAAGTGTAGAGGAGTGGAAGAAGGCATCACTATGTACTTGTCCCGAGGACTCCACGACTGTACTTAGAGGCCCCTCCTGTAAGTATGTGTTATTTCTGTTGGTACATTACTTCTTTCCCCAGAAGTTTAATGTAAAAAAAAGTCAGTGCGCATGAAATTATACCACCTCTCTTTAATCACTGACTGTGGTTACCACAATTTTGATAACTTTACAAATGTTGTTTAGCAGTATATCCTTAACGGAACAAAGGTGATGTGTTGGAATATTTGGCATAATTCTTTCTCACAAAGGACTAAGACGCTGAAAAAAATTTCAGGCATGAGTACTATTTACTTCCAGCTGAATTTGAGAATAACTCTGTTCTTCAATTTGAGAACAACTCTGTTCTTCGGCACAGTGTGCCGAGGACGAGGTGGTACAGCTAAGTTTCTCTGCAGCTTCCATTTTCTTTCGCAGCTCACGTTTCTCTGCTAGTTTCTTCCTCAGTGCTTCTAGTTCTTCTGTGTCTGGAACTTTCAGCTCCTGCTTCTGTGGTTTCGGTATGGATCTATACAAAGTCACATCATTTAACTAATTTTAACAGTTTGGTTCATGAAACAATACAAATATGTGCAAAATAGCTTGCCATTCATAAGTACACTCTATGACAAAACAAATGACACATCATAAAGGAATTATCTGAATGGGACAGAAACCGGTAGCTGTGATGTACATGTACAGATAAATAAATGATTACAACGTCAAAAAACTTTGATGATTTATTCAAGAGAAGAACTTCACAAATTGAGCAAGTCACTAATGTGTTGGTCCACCTCTGGTCCTTATGCAGCTTGACACTGATTGAGAGAGTTGTTTGGTGTCCTGAGATATTCATGCCAAATTCTGCCTGGTTGACTTGTTAGATCTTCAAACTGTGGAGTTGATTGGAAGACCTTGCCCACAATGCTTCAAATTTTCTTAACTGGGGAGATGTCTGACAACTTTGCTGGCCAACATAGGGTTTGTCAATCATGAAGACAAGAAGTAGAAACTCTCACCATGTGTGGACAGGCATTATCTTGCTGAAATTTAAGCCCACGATGGCTTGCCATGAAGGTCAACAAATCGGGGTATAAAATATCATTGACATATCACTGTGCTGTAAGGGCAACCCCTGCTATGAAAAGAAATGGTGCTTCAGACCATCACTCCTGTTGCTGGGCTGTATGATGGGTGATAGTCAAACTGGTATTCCACCACTGTCTGGGGCATCTTCAGACACTTCTTGGCCTGGAATCTCATTGACTTCAGTGGCGAGTCCTGCTTCAAACTAAGCTCCGATCACCAACAGAGGTGTGTTGTCTGGAGACCCCCAGGCAGTGGTGTGATTCCAGCTACACCGTTCCTCCCATAGGGGCTGACAATGAGGAATGACGGCCTAAGGCATCATTTCATTTCATAGCAGAACCCCTTTGGTTTTCATTCATGGCACCCTTACAGCACAGCGGTACGTCAACAATTCTTTCCCTTGTATTGCTGTTCATGTCAGACCACCCTTGGCTTACATTTCAGTAAGATAATGCCCATCCACACATGGTGAGGGCCCTCCAACCATCTCGGGATTCTGACGTTCTAACACACCAATGGACAGAATTTGGCAAGATATCCATCAAGAGGACATCCACCAACTGAATCATTCGATGTCAACTGCCAGATTTGGACAATTTATGAAGCTCTTTCTCTTTAATAAATCATCCATTTCTTCTGAAACTGAAAGAATTTGTTTGCCCAGATAATTCTTTCATAGTGCGGAAATTTTTCTTAGGCTTAGAGCGTATTAATGTATGTACATGAATAAAATTAGGGAAGTAGATATAGATACTAAAACTTATTCCTCACAAAAATCTATTTGGTTAAAAAAACCTACATCTTTTTGGGGGAAATTCATTTACTCATATATATGAAACAAGACGCAAACAAGATTACATGTTACGTTGCCATAGACTAACATTATTTGAAGATACTCCATATTACATGGCTTTGAAGCTTACCAATAAAATAAGTTCAGAGTTAAAGGACTGAAAGCCAGAATTCACCTGCACAAACATCGCAAAATATTTAAAAAGCAAATGTTACCACAGTGTGGATGATTTTATAAATGAGGAAGACAAGTAGGAGATATTACATTTGTTTTGCTTTCCTGTTTTTTCAACATTACATTCTGTGTGTATGCTTATGTTCCCTTTTAATAGAGGTATATGTTCTTTTTATATGTGTCCATACTTATAAACAATGTATCATGTGAACTATGTATCTAAATATCTAGATGTAAACATATATACTACTTTTATGAAAGTATGTGGTCTTTGAAGTATGTCCAGATTTATAAATTACAGAAACAAAAATACTTTAAAATAATGATTTCAAATCACTGTGGAAATTTTAAGAAAAAGGAAGAAATCTAACAACTAATTATCTTTTTATATTGTAATGTGTTTCTGGGAGCATCCATATGCTTTATTTTAACGTATCTCGTATCTTGTTTTACGTATACTAGGGTAGGCACAGAATTATTCATTGACGAGTCACCAATGTTTCAACCAAATGACTGTATATTTCATGTCATGTGACAATAAAGATTCTATTCTACTCTATTCTATTCTGTGATGCACCATTATGAGAGAACAAAGAGTACTGAAATTTATTCATTCAGCACATACTGCTGGTGAGACAGTCAAATATTACATGCACTCCAGTAATCTGTTGATACTTTAGCAGAATTTACCAACAAAGTTTTGCAAAAGTGCTTTTACGTTTTGACACATGGGAATACACAGCAGGAAATGTCATATGTTAATAATCCAGCTCCAAAATTATCTGTCTAATGTGCACTACAATCCACACTTCATTGGATAACATAAGTGATTTGACTACATATTATCAACAGTATTTTACATTATCAGTATATTATTAAAACTAACACATGAACTTCTTTTTACAGTGTTATTATGGAAATCTGTGTACAGACTGTTAATATCTGCTCAAGCAATGCAGATGATGTGAGTGTCTGCAGAAATTTATGGAGGGGAGGGGGGGGGGGGGTGCTGTGAAATTACCACTTTTTTGTAAATGAATTGGTCCGTTTCAGTAAATTATATACCAGAGAATTGATGGTTATGTTCTCAATTCTAGAACTGTATGAGATTTCTACAATGAGTTCCTCTTTGAGGATGCCTATGGCAAAATTTACAAGAGCCAGTAGCCTGTGCATTGACAGCAAAGTGACTATATATATACTGCATGTTATTCTCTGGCATTGTTGGCAGTATCTCAGGATAATTCTTTTCCTGAGTTACCATATGCTCTAATACACATCCTCTGTAGGCAGATGGCTGAGTTCCACCGTAGAGGTAAATCTGCATACATATTCCACAAGTGTGGTGCAGTGCGTGGCAGTGCGTATCAGCATCAGCTTTGAGCAAGGGGCGAATGACTGTGTGGCTCAGTATGAGAGGCGTTCTATCCTCCCTTACCTTATTATTATGATATTTATGCTAAGCATACCATGGTGGCATGAGAATTGTGGCACAATCTTGCTCGAATACCAGTTATCTGAAAATTTCATCTCACCTTTCTACCAAGTTATCCATTTATGTTCGCTCAGCATGTCTGTTTTACTTTACGCTATATGAACCCATTACAGTCCTAGCAATGTACCTCTCAATTCCCTCGATGTCTGGTGTCATGTCTGCCTGATAAGGACTCCAAACATTGGAGCAGTATTTTAGAACTTGCTGCACTGGCATCTTGTAGACTACTTCCTTTACAAATGCACTCCATTTTCTCGGAACCCTTCCAACAAATCTAAGTCTGCCATGCCTTTCACCTTACTGCCTGTTATACAAGTTCATCATATTTAATTTCACATCTTATTTTCACTGCTTAATATTTAAACAATGTGATAGACTTCAGAAGTGTACCATTAACCTTGCAATCAGATAGTATTTAGTTCTTCTTCTCTGCAATGGGCATTATCTTGGACTTGCCTGTGGCTGAAGAGAGCTGCCACCATTTACACTAAGTGAGATTGTTTCTCTACAGTAGTTCATTGATGATCTTATGTTTTTGCAGACAGCACTGCCAGCAAATGCTCTGGCCCATTTCCGACCTTTGGTCATTTATACTGAAAATACTAGTGCTCCTATTTTGCTCGTTAGTGCACAACCACAGGAAGTTTTGTTTCTGTTGAACTTCTACCATCAAGTATACGGCACCAGTTTCTATTAGATAAAATTTCTTTGACCCAGTCACCTATCTGAGAAGATGATACATCTCTTTCTTTTTGTCAGTGAGGTACATCGTTAGAGGTGTTTCGATATTATGGAAAGAAATCATCTATCTCTCACTCGTATCAATTATATTTGCAAGGTATCATATGTGATTCTTTCCTTCCGCAAACATTATTATTTTCGACTTTAATATATGCTTGGGAACACAAATAATAAACTTATTAGAAGTAAGACCCACTGAATCAGGGCTTCTTGGCAGCTGCGGCTGAATTAACAGTGAAGAACATCATTTCGTTTAATAAATGGGTCAGCTTACAGTAAACGTGTTTCTAATGTTTAGATGAACATCTATAGTCTGCATGTGCAACTGTGGCGGAAGGTACTTCTTGGAGCACTGAGCACCGCCATCCCCCCCCCCCCCTCCCCCCCCCCCCTCCCCCCCCCCCCCCCACCTCCCTCTCTCTTTTCCCTTCTCGATATTTCCACTGGATATACGTCGGAGGAAGCAATACATCGATTGACCCTTCTGCGAAAGTATGTTCTTGGTCTAACAGTGCACTACAGTATGATGCAGATCACATCTCTTTATAGCGTCTACCACTGGACTTGCATGAGCGGCCTCGTGATGTTTTCGCGCT
This sequence comes from Schistocerca gregaria, assembly GCF_023897955.1. Lineage (NCBI taxonomy): Eukaryota > Metazoa > Arthropoda > Insecta > Orthoptera > Acrididae > Schistocerca > Schistocerca gregaria. The sequence continues at coordinate 309,627,482 of NC_064923.1, read as the reverse complement.
TGGTACAGACCTGTGACGAGGTATGTCGCTCTTCTTTGCATCTTCTCTATTTCATCTATAATTAATTCTACATGGCAGAACGACGAGAAATAGTCAAGCATCGGTTGAACGATGGTTTTGTAAAATATATCCTTCATGGGTGGTCTACACTTGCTAAGGATTTTTAAAACGAATCTCAATCGGGCTTCTATATTTCGTGCAGTTAGTTTTATGTTGTCATTCCACTGTAAATTGCTCCATAAGTGTACTCCCGGATGCTTTACAGATGTGACTGGTTCCAGTGATTGTTCTGCAATTTTGTCATCACACGATAATGGGCATTATTGCATACTAGTGCGAAATATATTACATTTGTTTATGCAGAGAGTAAACAGCAATTCTCTCCACCTAGCGTCGGTACTCTACAGGTCTTCCTGCAGTTCTCTACAATTTTCTAGTTGTCAGCTTCTTCATATACAACTGCATCACATGCAAAGAATCTCATGGAGCTTTCAACGTCCTTTACACATAATGTCAAAATGAATAGTCCTACAGCTCTCGATTGTGGTATCTCTGAACTTACATTTACGACCGAAAGTTTCTCTCCGTAAGAGATTTCGTAGGACCTCTTAAGTCTAGCCACGAACCTGGTCCACTGTTGTGCCGACACGTATTTTGTACATTAGGCGAGAATGCGGAACAATACCGAACATCTTCCGGTCGTCAAGGAACATGGCACCAATCTGGGTATCGGTATATAGCCCCTTCTCAACGTCACGGGTGACAAGAACGAGCCGGGTTTCATAAGATCTCTGTCCGCAGAAACCTTGTTGATTCCTACAAAGGAGATTTTCGGTCTCTAGAAAGACCGTTATATGCGACCATGTAACTTGATCTAGAGTAAACTGAAAATGATATAAGCCTTTAATTGTGTGCCCCCTTCTTCTAAACGGGAATGACTTGTGCAGTTTTGCAACCACTAGCCCTTTCGCTGCTGCCCTTCTCCCGATGCTGTGTGCGTGTATACGTGCGCTGCTTGTTTTCCCAGAGTGCTATTGACGTCTGTATGCGTTCTGAGCTGCCGACTTCTCACTGTCGCGGACGAGTTACTTCCGTCTCTTGGAGAATAAAAGAAGCGTGGAGTATTTTTCATACGACATATGTGCCTCTCTCCGTTCTATCATTGCGAAAAACCTCGTTTCGATATCTTGAACCGTTTATGAAATGTGACAATTGCTGTGACCTCATAATTTACGAGTCGCAGGGGCGTAATGGGCGATTCAAATATAAAAATCAATAACTCGAGAACAAAATGAGATAGCGTTCTGTTCTCAGTTTTAAATAAAATTTCGATACCTTACGTAGATTCATTCATCGCAAAGTATGAGCTAAAATCAACCATACACAAAGTTTACTCAACGCATTTGTACCTCTGCAAACTCTTTAAAATAGCGAGCATTTAGTTAATTTCATGCAGCACAGCAACTATGAGAGATAAACGAAAGGAAATTCAGTCCTTTATTGAGCGAACATATCAGACGTAAGGTGTGTGAAATCGACTTTTTCTCAGTAAATTGTTTTCTTACCATCGGATGATAAGTATTCCATAGCGGACAGAACGCCGCCTCTCAGCAGCGACATCAGCATTTGCCGAGCGGTAAAGCCACAACAAACCCGCGCTCAGCAGAAAATGGAGAAAGCACTTCTGTTAGCAGCGAAAGGACTAGGAACGCTTCGCTCCTACCCCTAGGTGCGGTATACTGCTGCTTTCGCATACTCTACAGTCTACATCAGGGGTCTCCAAACTTTTTAGTCCGCGGGCCACATTGAGTCCTCCACGAAGTCATAAGGGCCAAGATCTACCTAGCGGGATTAAAGCACTCCACTATCACCGTAATGTAAGGGTAAAGGAAGGATGCAATCGCAAAAATCTAAAGTTGTGAGAATAGCTAGCACTGAAACGAGCTACGATTGTTATTTAATTACATAATTCTGACTGGTGGACGTACCTGACCGAAATTCTGGCGTATTTTATTCTGGCGAATTTCACCGACAAAAAAGTATGTCACTGCACATTCTTCACGAAAGCGTCTTGCAAAGTTAACGAAATCTCAAAATCATTGTTAGCAACACTGTTACTGCAAGACGTAACAGAGGTAGAGAATGCCAACGCATTGTTATTTGAAGTGGCGCAACAGTTAAGTTTAGTTATGCAGTCTTGTAGCGAGTAGCAGAGCCAATGTCGCGGTGTATTGGTCGCGATAGGCCTCGAAACTCAATTGTTGGTAGTGCAGGTACCACCTCAAATATTTGGCGGGCCGGATACCGGGGATGTCCGGCCAGCTAACGTGGGCCGGTATGGGGGCCGTAGTTTGGAGACCCCTGGTCTACATTACGCCGTTCCAACGCTGCCCCAAACGATGCGGGAATTGCCGGGCGCTCTTCAACTAGCTTGCAAATATCTACCTGGCAGGTGGCTTTGTTACGCGCATTCTGCGCATGTGCCCACCATACGGACAACCCTGCCTTTGTGTACTGGGCCGGTGCACAGCTGTCACAGAGGTTGCGGCTCATCTGCTTCACAGCCTGTGAGTCAGCCATTTGCGCACCTCTGGCAACCTGTGCCCGTGGTTGTCCTGCTGTCTGTCAGTCATAGTGAAGATTTTGGTGCCTATCAGGCACGGCCACAAGTGAAGTATTTAATGTCGACAGTTTTAAGACACTACTATGAACAGAAGGAACTTACACGTGCATCCCAGTTGAGAGAACGTACCTCAACTCGGAGCGGCGCTGCTGCACGAAGCGCCGGGTGTGCTGCAGCAGCGCGTCGTGGTCGTGTCGCTGCTCCCGCGCCCGCCGCTGCCGCAGCTGCAGCTCTTCCTCCAGTTCTTCACGCAGCAGCTGCAGCCGCTCACGCAGCTGCCGGCCCAACACACGGAGATCAGCCGTTGGCTGCTACTCTTGCATTCCTTCTAGAAAAGTGGCTACCTACTATCTGTGTGATTTCTCTTTGCTTCTCCGCTCCGGATGTAGTTTACCCACACAGCGTGAGTAGCACGTGCTACGGGTCCCAAGTTCTCAGCAGCAGATCCGCAAGCATACTACCCAATTTAAATTTAAAGCAATAGTAACACACTGGAACATCTCTAGTGAACACCCTGGAGTCTACACTTAAGTAGCTAGAAACAGTTAAGTTAATTTTAGTGAAACACTCGTTTAAAATCTTCCCTAGCTAGACCGGTTTCGACTGACAAGTATCAAAACTATGTAAGAAAAGCCCCACGAAGGAAATATCCGAATGGGATGGGAAATGGAAGATGTGATGTACGCATACAGACAAGCAAATGATCACAGTTCCAAAAAATCTGGACAACTTATTTAAGAGAAAGAGCTTCACAAATTGAGCAAGTCAGTTCACCTTTGTCCCTTATGCAAGCAGTTGGGCATTGATTGATATTGTGTAAATTCTGTCCAGTTAGCGCATTAGATCATCAAACTCCCGACTTCTTGGAAGGATCTGCTCATTATGCTCCAAACATCTGCAATTGGGAGAGATCTGGCGATCTTGCTGACCAAGGTAGGGTTTGGCAAGCACAAAAAACAAGCACTAGAAACTCGCGCCATCGATGTGTCACTGTGCTGCAAGGGTGCCGTGGTTGACAGCCAAAGGGATCCTGCTGTGAAAAGAAATAGCAGCCCAGAACATCATTCCTGTTTTCAGTTGGGAGAGATCTGGCGACGTTGTTGGCCAAGGTAGGGTTTGGCAAGCACAAAAAACCAGCTGGAGAAACTCGCGCCGCTGATGTAGCGCTGTGCTGCAAGGGTGCCGCAGTTGACAGCCAAAGGGATCCTGCTGTGAAAAGAAATAGCAGCCCAGAACATCATTCCCAATGGTCATGCCGTATGGCAAGGGACAGTCAGGTTGGTATCTCACCACTGTCCTCGGCATCTTCAACACGTCTTCGCTGGTCATTGCTGCTCAGTTACAAGTAGGACTCATTACTGAAAACAATTCTACTCCAGTCAATGAGATTCCAGACTGAAGATGTGTTTGGAGACGCCTAGGACAGAGGTCAAATACCATTTCTTTTCACAGCACAGTGATATGTCGACGATATTCTACACCCTGCCTTGTTGCTCTTCATGGCAAGCCTCCTGGTCTAACATTTCAGCAAGACAATACCCGTCCGCACATTGCGAGAGTTTCTGCTGCTTGTATTCGTGTTTGCCAAATACTACCTTGGCCAGAAATGTCGCATGATCTCTCCTCAGTTAAGAGCGTTTGGAACACTATGGGCAGGACCATCCAACTAGCTCGGGATTTTCACGATCTAAGGTGCCAATCGGACAGAATACGGCGAGATGCCCATCAGGAGGGTGCAACAACTCTATCAGTAACGCCAAACGGAATAACTGCTTGCATAAGGGCCAGAGGTGGACCAATATGTTACTGATATGCTCAGTTTGTGACGCTATTTCTTTTGAATAAATCATCCAATTTTTCTGAAACTGTAATCATTTGTTTCTCCGTACACTGATTTCCATCCCATTCGAATAACTCCTTAGCTGTGAGTCGTCTTTTTTTTGTGTTACTTTGTGTTTCACATTAGTTAGCCACACACGAGCAAATATTAGCGACGGGACACCGATATTTTTGACGGACTCTGGAAAACCTACAGGGAATACTCGTGCGTTAGTGGAGACACCATCTGCAGGCCGTTACCTCCAGTTCTCGAAACTGGTGATCCTGCGTCATCAGTTGGGCACGCACGAGTGAATTTCTGTGACAGCCTTCAGCCAGAAAGTTCGTGAGTTTTCTTGTTGTTTTCAGGTATTAGGAAGTTTTAGCGAGAACACTGAAAAACTTATACAATTGTACCGTGAAGTGTCTTGTTCGAAGTCATTGACAAATGAACATTTTATGAACATGGATGTACAAAATAGAGCATACAAAGAAGTGGTTGAAACATTTATAGACGCTATTCCAACCGTGGACTAAAGTTTAATAAAATCTAGGCTATAAATTTTGAAATCATGTTTAAAACAAGAGCTCAGAAAGATGCAGGTCTCTGAAAGAAATGGAAAAGGGGAGGGAAAGTTTGTTGTACAAAGCGACAACATAATGAACGTCAGTAAATAGTTGCTTGTACTATGGTCAATATTATATTGCACACGTCAGTGTTATGTCTTATTTTGCAGCTATTGTGAATTACCGCACTTTTCAGAGGATCAAGGACGCCCTCCTCCTAACAATCGAACCTTCAGGTTTCTCAGAGGAATGTCCACGACTCTGTATCACATCCGTAAGTCTGGAATGTTGCCTTTCGGTAATCCATTTTTTGACTAATTTTGTGCGTATTTTCTTTCGAGAAATATATGAGTACATAGCGTACTACAATAAAACAATGTGTAAAAATGTCGCATAGTACAACGTATATTCGGCGACATACAGTCGCAACTACTGAAGTCCGTGTAGCACACACGTCCTGGGTCCACCGATAAATTACGAAAAGCTACCGTTTTACACCACACACATAGGAACCTGGCCTCCGGCAAGATCTAAACCACTGGATCCAACGGCAAGGGTCTGTACTTCAGTGAAAAACAACGGGTCTGGGAGCAGCAGGCCAGATTCATCAAAAATATTCGCGAAGCTGGTCAATGTCTCTCGCCTGTCGCAGAAAGCCTCCTCGTCTGTGACTAACTATTGTTGATTCCTCGTTAGTCCTAAGTCACTCTTACAGGGGGTTGACGAAATGATATGAACATCTGACATGTATACTTTTTTTTTATTAATAAGGCATTGGGCCACCATTGGCTTTGAGGACAGCTGCAGTTCTTCGCGGAATAGATTCGTAGAGCGTCTGAATAGTTTCCAACGGAATGTTCTCCCATTCTTGTGCCAAAACATTCGCCAATTGCTTCAGCGATGCTGGAGCTGGAAATCTGCTCCCGAATCTCTGCTCCAAAACTCTCACAACGGTTTAATGATGCTGAGGTCTGGCAATTGTGTTGACCAGGGAAGATGTTTGATGATATTCTGATGCTCCAAAAATCACGCCTAACCTTCTTGGTTGTAGGTTGCAATATCGTCTCGGAATATGGCAGTGTTTGGCAGCACTATGCTAGTCGTAGTAAGCACTTAACTGTCGAGAATGTCCAGATATTCATTCGCAGTAATGCAGCCAGTGAGCGTAAATATACGAGGGTCGGTCAAAAAGTAATGCCTCCCATTTTTTTTCTACTTAAAAAAATTAAGTTAAGTGAAAAATTTGAATTTGGCGCCATTCCTCAAACCTTCTTCTGCAATCCACTGCAGTAGTAACTTTCTGTGTCAACAGGTGGCAGCACAGCAGAAGTTTGTAAGATGGCCGACATCGATGTTCGTTTGAGACAGCGTTGTGTGATTGAATTCTTGAATGCAGAAGGTGAAACGCCCATACGCATTCATGAAAGACTGAAGAAGGTGTATGGTGTTGTGACAGTGGATGTCAGCACTGTTAGACGATGGGTTCGTCGTTGTAAGGAAGCTGAAGGGCAAACACCGTTGACTGACGAAAAGCGGAGCGGCAGGCCGGTGAGTGCAGTGACTCCACACAACATTCAGCAAGTTGATGACATTATTCGTGGTGACCGTCGGGTGACTGCAGATGAAGTGTGTCGCATTATTTCTCTTAGTAAAGGCAGTGTGATCACGATTATTAAACAATTGGGGTACTCAAAAGTTTGTGCACGGTGGGTTCCAAGAATGTTAACCGATCAGAATAAAGAGGCAAGGAAAACAATAGCCTCCCAACACTTGCAGCGCTTCCGTTTGGAGGGAGATGAGTTTCTGAAAAAAATTGTGACCGGGGACGAAACATGGGTGCATTTTTTTGAACCCGAATCAAAGAGGCAGTCAATGGAGTGGCGTCACACAAGCTCGCCGAGGAAGAAAAAATTCAAAACTGTGCGATCGGCAGGGAAAGTTATGGCAACAGTTTTCTGGGATACAGAGGGTGTGATTCTGGTTGATTTTTTGGAGCAGGGATGCACAATAAATTCAGTTCAATACGTCACAACCCTCAAAAAACTTAAAGCACGTCTTCAGCGAGTTCGCCTAACAAAATCAATGGCAGATGTTCTTCTTTTGCATGACAATGCAAGACCACACACCAGTCGTCACACCTCTGACGAGATTGTCAAAATTCGATGGGAAGTTTTGCCTCATCCCCCATACAGCCCTGACCTGGCACCATCAGACTTCCATCTGTTTGGGCCACTAAAAGAAGCTCATCGTCGGATTCATTTTGAAGATGAGGAGGCTGTCAAAACATCTGTGCGTCAATGGCTTAGGAAGCAGAGCTGTGATTTTTACCGTGCTGGGATACATGCCCTTGTTCAAAGATGGACCAAAACTGTAGAGATGGGCGGAGATTACATTGAAAAATGACAAAATGATCCTCAATGTTGTGGTTTTCAACCTATGTAATTGCATTTAAATTTCCTGACAATTAAACGTAGAAAAAAAATAGAAGGCATTACTTTTTGACTGACCCTCGTAGGACCAGCGGTGTACCACGATATAGCCGCCTAAATCATAGCGGAATCTCCTCCATGCTTGACTGTAGGAAGCAGGCAGGCCGGATCGTAGGCTTCTTTTGGTGTTCTCCATACATAATCTGACCGTTTGTAGAAAACAATGTAAATGATGATTTATTGGAACACAGAATATTCTTCCAGTCATCAGATGTCCAGGTTTTATGATTGTGGCACCACTTCTTTTGCAGTTTTGCGTTTACTGCTTTATTAAGGGTATCGTAATTGCATCCCTCCCATGTATGTTAGTCCTGTGATGCTCCCGCCGCTCTGTTTTTGTTGATACAGTAATACTCAAGTGAGTGACATACTCCGCAGTCACTTTTGCCACGGTAGTTATATGTTGTGTGGCCATAGTCGTTTTTAACCGCCGTCGGTCTCTGTCAGGTAACTTCAGCTTTCGTCCACAGTTCCTCTTCGCCGATGATGTTCTACCATCTTTTGGGTATGCTGTCTTTTACCATCCATACCGTCACTCGCGTAACGTTAAACAATTCAAGCGTTTTCGTCGCAGATACTCCCGCTAACCGCGCACCTCTTTTTGTAAGCCTGAAGAGATAACACATTTCACCGATTGCTTGTTACGGTCGCAGAACAAAGCAGTAATAAGGGGCGGTGGGGCTACAGATTACCGCTGTACATTACTCTGAAGTCGACGCCGTCATTTTAGTAGCCCCGAAATGTTGGCAGACTACTGTTTACAATTGTTTCTTATTGATTCCTGTTATGCCCACGCAACAATGGTATAAAATACAATGGTAATCCCAAAAGTAAGTCTCCTATTTTTTTACAAGTACATAGACCTGCTTATTTCTACAATGGTTTACATCAGTTTACAGCTCGAACATTTAGCTATTTTTCGACATAATCACCATTTCTGTCGATGCATTTTTGTAGAAGCTGTGGCAGTTTTTGTTATGCCCATGTCATACCAGCACGCCACCATGCTGTTCAGAATGTTATGAACTGGCGTGATTGTTGCTTGGTCTCAGGTGTAAAGTGGTATGCCCTGGTTTCGTCACCCGTGACAATTGAGTCGAGAAACTTGTCGTGTTCGCCTGCAAGGCGGTGAAGAAATGAAGCATCAACTCGTTGGCGCATGTGGTCCTCAGTCAGCATGTGTGGCATCCATCTTGCGCACACCTTCCAGTAGTTAAATGTTTCCGTTAAAATTCAGCGAGTGGTGCTTCGGGAAACCTCAGGAAGCGACGTGCAGAGATCATCCAGGGTGATCCGCCGATCTTCACGCATGCTTTGCTCAACCTTGAACACTGTCTCCTCAGAAATTGAGTCTCCCGCTCCTTTGTTCGTCGTGCATTTCGGTCCGACCAGCCGCACATTCTCTACGCCACTTACGAACATTTTTGACATCCATGCACGACTCACCATACACTTCCGTCAATTGGCGATGGATTTCAATCGTTGCACAGAATTCTGCTTCAAAAACCGAATAACTGCGCGCAATTCGCACTTGGCGGTAACATCCAACGGGAGCCCCATTCGCAACGGCAGCTTAGCCAAGACAGCGCCTCAGCACGACGAGCGCATGTTCACACACACACACAGCGCGTGAAGCACTCTTCATAACAGTGTGACCAACTACTACACAAACAGAGTTCTGTACTTATTAAAAAAAATAGGAGACCTTACTTTTGGGATTACCATCGTAGTAAATATTACAGTGTTTTCGCGGATAGCGCAGTGTCAGGAAGGCATTTTTAGACGTTTTTCTGGTCTTAAAGGCATATTTCATTCCTTAATACGACGCATTGCGGCTTGTTTATGTAACTGTCTTTTTGTTACACATTTCGGGGCTGCTTTCGTAATACAGCAATTTTCTTCATATGGAATGAGGAAACTGATGTTCCGTCTTTGTGCTCCTCCCGAAAATGATGAGAATATATTTTGCTATGTTTGGACGGTTCGGTGGTTCATGGTGTGGGTTCCTGTAGTCATGTTTTAGTTCATGAACCACGGGCAACGTATGAGTGGCCAAGTAAGTGGTCCCGACAGTCGGGATACCAGTTACGTTGGAATAAGCCTGGGCATCTCGTACATATTCTGAGTCGTGGTCACCTTTGTGCTCATACGGCAAAGACTACCAAATCCACCGGTTAGTCCCTCAACCGTTAGGGGTAATACCCAATGGGACTCAGGGCAAGTAAGGCTAGCAACTTGCTTCCCTGTTACTTTAAATATGATTCTGGCAACAATCAGAGCAAAATGCCTCGGACCTTAGGAGGTGACGGAGTCCCACCTCTAATTGACAAACCAGGGACTCCTAAGATACGACTTGGCAAACAAATGGTAATGAGATGGGGAGCTATTAATATCAATGGGGGCTACTCTGGGAAGAAGGTAGGGCTGGCAGAGGCTGCAAGTAAGATGGGGCTGGACGTTTTAGCTGTTAGTGAGAAAGAAGAGGAAGTGGGAGAATACAAGGTCTACCTGTCAGGAGTCAAAGCAGGAATAGCACAATGGGGTGTAGGGCTTTACATAAGGAAAGAAATGGAACCCAGCGTAGTTGCAATAGGGTATGTAAACGAACGATTGATGTGGATAGATTTGACAGTGTCTAGCAAGAAAATTAGGATTGTGTCAGTATATCCGCATTGTGAAGGGACAGATCAAGATAAGATGGATAGTTTTTATGAGGCACTCACTGATGTAGTTGTTAGAGTAAAGGACAAGGACAGTGTTCTGCTCATGGGTGATTTTAACGCCAGGATTGGAAGTCGAACAAAAGGGTATGAAAAAGTTATGGGTAAATTTGGAGAGGATATGGAGGCCAACAGGAACGGGAAACAACTCTTGGATTTCTGTGCCAGTATGGGCTTAGTAATCACAGACTCCTTTTTTAAACATAAGAACATTCAACAGTATACTTGGGAAGGCAGGGGAACCAGATATGTCATTGACTATATAATAACAGATCAGGAATTAAGGGAGGCTGTGAGGGACACACGGGTATTCAGGGGATTCTTTGATGACACTGATCATTATTTAATCTGCAGTGAAATTGAGATTGTGAGGCTGAAAGTGCAGGAGATTAGGTCCATATGTAGGAGAATAAGAGTGGAGAATCTTCAGGATAAGGAAATCAGGCTCAAGTACATAACAGCGATCTCAGAAAGGTACCAGGTAGTTGAATGTAGTCAGTTACAGTCATTGGAAAAGGAATGGACAAGGTACAGAGACACAGTACTAGAAGTGTCTAAAGAATGTCTTGGAACAGTAGTGTGTAAAAGCAGGAAGAAGCAAACAGCTTGGTGGAATAACACAGTCAAGGCAGCTTGTAAAAGGAAAAAAGAAGACGTATCAAAAATGGCTACATACTAGAACTCAGGTAGACAGAGAAAGTTATGTTGAAGAAAGAAAGAAAGCCAAACAGATAATTGCAGCATCCAAGAACAAATCTTGGGAAGACTTTGGAAATAGGTTGGAGACTATGGGTCAAGCTGTTGGAAAACCATTCTGGAGTGTAATTAGCAGTCTTCGAAAGGGAGGTGAGAAGGAAATGACAAGTATTTTGGACAGGGCAGGAAAACTGCTGGTGAATCCTGTGGATGCCTTGGGCAGATGGAGGGAATATTTTGAAGAGTTGCTCAATGTAGGTGAAAATACAATCGGTAATGTTTCAGATTTCGAGGTAGAATGGGATAGGAATGATGACGGAAATAGGATCACATTTGAGGAAGTGGAGAAAATGGTCAATAGATTGCAATGCAATAAAGCAGCTGGGGTGGATGAAATTAAGCCGGAACTCATCAAATACAGTGGAATATGAGGTCTTAAATGGCTACACAGGAAAATTGAAATGGCCTGGGAGTCGGGACAGGTTCCATCAGACTGGACAAAAGCAGTAATCACACCAATCTTTAAACATGGAAACAGAAAAGATTGTAACTCTTTAATCAGCGTTGTGGGTAAAATCTTCTCAGGTATTGTTGAAAGGAAAGTGCGAGTATTAGTTGAGGACCAATTGGATGCAAATCAGTGTGGGTTTGGGCCTCTTAGAGGTTGTCAGGACCAGATCTTTAGCTTACGGCAAATAATGGAGAAGTGTTATGAGTAGAACAGGGAATTGTATCTATGCTTTATAGATCTAGAAAAAGCATATGACCGGGTTCCTAGGAGGAAGTTATTGTCTGTTCTGCGAGATTATGGAATAGGAGGCAAACTTTTGCAAGCAATTAAAGGTCTTTACATGGATAGTCAGGCAGCAGTTAGAGTTGACGGTAAGTTGAGTTCATGGTTCAGAGTAGTTTCAGGGGTAAAACAAGGCTGGAACCTGTCGCCACTGTTGTTCATATTATTTATGGATCATATGTTGAAAACAATAGACTGGTTGGATGAGATTAAAATATGTGAACACAAAATAAGCAGTCTTGCATATGCGGATGACTTAGTTGTGATGGCAGATTCGATTGAAAGTTTGCAAAGTAATATTTCAGAGCTAGATCAGAAATGTAAGGACTATGGTACGAAGATTAGCATCTCCAAAACGAAAGTAATGTCAGTGGGAAAGAAATATAAACGGATTGAGTGCCAAATAGGAGGAACAAAGTTAGAACAGGTGGACGGTTTCATTCATATTCTCACAGGATGGCAACATAGTGAAAGAACTGGAAGCGAGGTGTAGCAAAGCTAATGCAGTGAGTGCTCAGCTACGATCTATTCTCTTCTGCAAGAAGGAAGTCAGTACCAAGACTAAGTTATCTGTGCACCGTTCAATCTTTCGGCCAATTTTGTTGTATGGGAGCGAAAGCTGGATGGATTCAGGTTACCTTATCAACAAAGTTGAGGTTACGGGTATGAAAGTAGCTAGGATGATGGCACGTATTAGTAGATGGGAACAATGGCAGGAGGGTGTCCACAACGAGGAAATCAAAGAAAAACTGGGAATGAAATCTATAGATGTAGCAGTCAGGGCGAACAGGCTTAGATAGTGGGGTCATGGTGCACGCATGGGAGAAGCAAGGTTACCCAATAGACTCATGTGTTCAGCAGTAGTGGGTAGGAGGAGTCGGGGCAGACCAAGGAGAAGGTACCTGGATTCGGTTAAGAATGATTTTGAAGTAATAGGTTTAACATCAGAAGAGGCACCAATGTTAGCACTGAATAGGGGATCGTGGAGGAATTTTATAAGGGGGCTATGCTCCAGACTGAACGCTGAAAGGCATAATCAGTCTTAAATGATGATGATGATAATGATGATGGACGGTTTGCAGTATTTCCCTTTCACAGCCGTCACTCACAGAGCTCTTCGAGTTGTAATTATAGGAAATGTAAAGTCTAATTACAGAAATAAAACCACTACAATAAAAGTAACCAGCACAGCCAAAATTCACGTATATGAAGGAAAATATCGCTTGAACGAGTCCACTTACGAGTGAAATTTGATTCCTTTACACTACAATCAGGACGACTAGTACACATGTAAATGATGGAAGCTGGCATTTTTGTAATCAAAACACTTCCGCCAGAAGCTAATGTTTGACCATACTACGAGGGTCACTCCAAAAGAAATGCACACTATTTTTGGAAAAATACAGTTTTCATTCTGCATCTGTGAAAGTTTTACAGTGTGTAAATACATTCCTCCCGCTTGTTTACAAACTTAGTTCAACTTGTTCCCGTGAGTGGCGTCGTCACAGCATGTCTTCAAGATGGCTGCTACATTTGACGTTCGTCAGAAGCAACGTGCTGTCATAGATTTCCTGTGCTGTGAAAACCAGACAGTGGGAAGCATGCACAAGGGATTGAAAAATGTGATTGGAGATGCTGCTGTCGATCGCAGTACAGTTAGTGGGTGGGCAAGCAGGTTACGTGATGAAAGCGGGCACGGCAATATTGAGGATTGTTCTTGCAGCGGCAGGCCTCGTGCTTCACACACTCCAGACAATGTGCAGAGAGTTAACGAATTGGTGACTGCTGACAGACGCATCACAGTGAACGAATTGTCACGCTACGTTGGGATAGGGGAAGGAAGTGTTTGCAGAATACTGAAAGTGTTGGCGCTAAAAAAGGTTTGTGCCAGGTGGGTTCCCAGGATGTTGACAGTGGCTCACAAAGAAACAAGAAAAACGGTATGTAGCGAACTTTTGGAACAGCACGAGAATGGTGGACATGAATTACTTGGAAGAATTGTGACAGGTGATAAAACATGGCTCCATCATTTTTCACCAGAGACGAAGAGGGAATCAATGGAGTGGCATCATACAAATTCACCCAAGAAAAAAAAAGTAATTCAATACCACACCTTCTGCTGGAAGAGTTATGGCTACGGTGTTTTTCGATACCAAAGGGCTCTTGCTTGTGGACATCATGCCAAGTGGAATCACCATGATTCAGATGTATGTGTGACGACACTGAAAAAACTTCAAGCTCGACTGAGTCGGGTTCAACCACATCGGCAAAAGCAGGATGTTTTACTGTTGCACGACAATACACGGCCACATGTCAATAAAAAAAACCATGGAAGTGATCACAAAAACTCGGATGGACAACACTGAAACACTCACCTTACAGTCCTGACCTGGCTCCATGTGACTGTCATCTCTTTGGGTAACTGAAAGACTCTCATCGTGGAACAAGGTTTGAAGATGTTGACTCCCTTGTGCATGCTGCCAAACAGGTTGGTCCAGAATTTTACCGTGCGAGTACACAGGCGCTGGTTCCAAGATGGCGTAAGGCAGTTGAGAGGGATGGAAATTATGTGGAGAAATGAAAATATTATTCCTAAAGGATGTATCTAAACACTGTAAAACTTTCAAACATGTAGAATAAAAGATGGATTTAAAAAAAATAGTGTGCGTTTCTTTTGGAGTGACCCTCAGAACATTGCAGACGCCGGCATAAAGCCTGTTACATCATGACATTATACGAGGGTTGTCCAGAAAGTAAGCCCCGATTGGTCGCAAAATGGAAACCACTGGGAAAAACCGGTAAAGCTTTGCACAGGTGTGTTGGGCAGTGTCTCTAGTGTGCCCATCGATGTTGTGTCGCGCCTCTCTTTTCAGTTCTGAGTGAACAGTGAGCACTTAAAGATGCGTAGGAAATAGTGTCTCCCGCCAAGTACGAGGGCCTGGTTAGAGATTTCGCCTGTGTCATGCAGCCCACATAACACAACTGTCGAGCAGTTCCTCCTTGATGCCAATTCTCGGCCGCACACTGCAGGGGTAATGAAGATGCTCCTGCAGTATTTCCGATGAGAAGTGTTTGATCACCCACAATCCAGTCCGTAATTGCCCCCCCCCCCCCCCCCCCCCCCAGTCTCATCTCTGCTCACAAGAACCGCTGGCTATGAAGACAGAATTTTTCCACAGACTACGAGCTGCACACCAGTGCAGATAACTGGCCGAAAGCACAGGCGGCTGCGTTCTATGACGAGAATATTGGAAAGTTGATGCAACACTACGACAAAACAGGAAGTTGGAGCGGCGACTATGTAGAAAAGTAGGTCGAAGGCGTACCTAACTGCTGCAAATGAAACGTTTCTGGTTTTCACTGTGGTTTCCATTTCTCGACCGATCGGAACTTACTTTCTCGATAACCCTCGTACACTGAAAGATAACCTCCAAGATATGGCGTCTCAACTCTTTACTGCAGCCACCTTGCAGTATTTACACGTATGCAGTGATGCCAACTTGCAACAAGATGTACTCTACTGCATGGTATTCATATTACACTCCTGAAAATGGAAAAAAGAACACATTGACACCGGTGTGTCAGACCCACCATACTTGCTCCGGACACTGCGAGAGGGCTGTACAAGCAATGATCACAAGCACGGCACAGCGGACACACCAGGAACCGCGGTGTTGGCCGTCGAATGGCGCTAGCTGCGCAGCATTTGTGCACCGCCGCCGTCAGTGTCAGCCAGTTTGCCGTGGCATACGGAGCTCCATCGTAGTCTTTAACACTGGTAGCATGCCGCGACAGCGTGGACGTGAACCGTATGTGCAGTTGACGGACTTAGAGCGAGGGCGTATAGTGGGCATGCGGGAGGCCGGGTGGACGTGCCGCCGAATTGCTCAACACGTGGGGTGTGAGGTCTCCACAGTACATCGATGTTGTCACCAGTGGTCGGCGGAAGGTGCACGTGCCCGTCGACCTGGGACCGGACCGCAGCGTCGCACGGTTGCACGCCAAGACCGTAGGATCCTACGCAGTGTCGCAGGGGACCGCACCGCCACTTCCCAGCAAATTAGGGACACTGTTGCTCCTGGGGTATCGGCGAGGATCATTCGCAACCGTCTCCATGAAGCTGGGCTACGGTCCCGCACACCGTTAGGCCATCTTCCGCTCACGCCCCAACATCGTGCAGCCCGCCTCCAGTGGTGTCGCGACAGGCGTGAATGGAGTGACGAATGGAGACGTGTCGTCTTCAGCGATGAGAGTCGCTTCTGCCTTGGTGCCAATGATGGTCGTATGCGTGTTTGGCGCCGTGCAGGTGAGCGCCACAATCAGGACTGCATACGACCGAGGCACACAGGGCCAACACCCGGCATCATGGTGTGGGGAGCGATCTCCTACACTGGCCGTACATCTCTGGTGATCGTCGAGGGGACACTGAATAGTGCACGGTACATCCAAACCGTCATCGAACCCATCGTTCTACCATTCCTAGACCGGCAAGGGAACTTGCTATTCCTACAGGACAATGCACGTCCGCATGTATCCCGTGCCACCCAATGTGCTCTAGAAGGTGTAAGTCAACTACCCTGGCCAGCAAGATCTCCGGATCTGTCCCCCATTGAGCATGTTTGGGACTGGATGAAGCGTCGTCTCACGCGGTCTGCACGTCCAACACGAACGCTGGTCCAACTGAGGCGCCAGGTGGAAATGGCATGGCAAGCCGTTCCACAGGACTACATCCAGCATCTCTACGATCGTCTCCATGGGAGAATAGCAGCCTGCATTGCTGCGAAAGGTGGATATACACTGTACTGGTGCCGACATTGTGCATGCTCTGTTGCCTGTGTCTATGTGCCTGTGGTTCTGTCAGTGTGATCATGTGATGTATCTGGCCCCAGGAATGTGTCCATAAAGTATCCCCTTCCTGGGACAATGAATTCACGGTGTTCTTATTTCAATTTCCAGGAGTGTATTTTGTCCACCCCGTGTATACGAAAGGAAGATAGTGTATAAGACGGTTTATTCAGTGTCTGATTTACGAGACTAACGTTTCTCAATAGCTGATGGGGAATTCTTCGCCTGAGGCTGTGTGAAAATGTGTCGGTATTGAGCATTTGCGTAAGACACGTATCACGGACGAGTAGCTGAGCCACTCCAGAGTGTGCGAGAAGTATTTGCTTGCAGTTACGTTGGTGTGATCGCTGCAGACTGACCTCCGCGATGGACATCTCGCAGAGCAGGCCCAGGCCTGCGGTAGTGGCGTCGTCGCGGCGTCGCTCCTCGGCTTCTGCGCGTGCGCAGGCGGCGCGCACCTGCTGCAGCGCCCGCACCTCCCGGATCAGCGCCTCGCGCTGCCGCAGTTCCTCCTCTCGCTGCGCGACGCACAAACACAGATACAGAGGCTGGCAGCTTTCTGCTCCACACTGGTCTGCAGGCTAAGCAGGCTGCAGCACAAACACTGGACACACAAGTAAACTAGTGACCTGCTCGGTTTTTTTCCCTTTATTGCGATTTCATTCACCTCGCCCCTTGTGGGCAGGTTGAGGACTGTCATGGATACAATATAACGAGAATGAGAAAAAAAAACATTGGAACTGTTTTTTATTGTTGTTGTGGTCTTCAGTCCTGAGACTGGCTTGATGCAGCTCTTCAGTGTTACTCTATCTTGTGCAAGCTTCTTCATCTCCCAGTACCTACTGCAACCTACATCCTTCTGAATCTGCTTAGTGTATTCATCTCTTGGTCTCCCTTTACGATTTTTACCCTCCATTCTGCCCTCCAATACTAAATTGGTGATTCCTTGATGCCTCAGAACATGTCCTACCAACCGATGACTTCTTCTAGTCAAGTTGTGCCACAAACTTCTCTTCTCCCCAATCCTATTCAATACCTCCTCATTAGTTACGTGATCTACGCACCTAATCTTCAACGTTCTTCTGTAGCACCACATTTCGAAAGCTTCTATTCTCTTCTTGTCCAAACTATTTATTGTCCACCTTTCACTTCCATACATGGCTACACACCATACAAATACTTTCAGAAACGACTTCCTGACACTTAAATCTATACTCGATGTTAACAAATTTCTCTTCTTCAGAAACTTTTTCCGTGCCATTGCCAGTCTACATTTTATATCCTCTCTACTTCGACCACCATCAGTTATTTTGCTCCGCAAGTAGCAAAACTCCTTTACTACTTTAAGCGTCTCATTTGCTAATCTAATTCCCTCAGCATCACCCGACTTAATTCGACTACATTCCATTTTTCTTGTTTTGATTTTGTTTTTTATTATAAATTAAAAATCAAAGACGGACAGTTAAAAAACGAAAACATATACATTCCGAAGACACGTCGCACAAGGGTGAAATTCTTCTGAGAAAAATCGCTGAAGCACTGCATTCAATTAAAATGACCTGTGCTGCTTGAGAAGTATTTCGGGAGGAGAGAATATGTTCCATAGGACTGAGGGGTGTGGGTAGAAAAAATAGGGGTCAGTTAGGAATATGGAGGGGAAGGCAGAGGTTGGGGTTAATAGTTAGAATACAGAAGGTGATGGAGACAGAAGGTGAGGAAGAGTCTGGTGTGTGGGAAGGGTAGTGATAACATGAATAAAGAGATGGGGGATGCATGAAGAGTATAAGGACGGGGGGGTCCTGATATGGAGTGGGGGTTGAAGAGTTAAAGTCGGTAGGAGTGATAAATATTGGCGCAGGTCTCATTGTGTGGGAGATGGAGTTGGTTGACATTTCGTTCAGACAGGAGTGGAGTGTATGTAAGTGTAGGTTGTTGTTGGTTGATTTAGAGGAAGGGGACCAAACAGCAAGGTCATCGGTCCCATCGGATTAGGGTAGGATGGGGAAGAAAGTCGGTCTTGCCCTTTGAAAGGAACCATCCCAGCTTTTGCCTGAAGCGATGTAGGGAAATCACGGAAAACTTAAATCAGGATGGCCAGACGCGGGTTTGAAGCGTCGTCCTTCCGAATGTGAGTCCCGTGTACTAACCACTGGGCCACCTCGCTCGGTTGTAGGTGCAGGCACTGTGGGATGTATTTGTGAGGGTCCGGCAGCATACTTGCGTTGGTGATCAAATGAGAGACAATGGTGTTACTGGAATCTAACATTACGGATAGTATGGCAGATGCAGAGGCGTTCAGAGTAGGTAACGAGGGTTAGGAATTTGGTGAGATGGTAGAGGATCCATGTGGGGGAAGGCAAATGGATACTGATAGCAAGATGTAGCGTATGTCGTTCAAGTGGTGGGGCTGATGTCCATGAAACATTCACGTAGCACGGGATTGGTCAGATCAGGATTTTGTAGTGCAGAGTTAGTGGAGGGGTGTAATTCCCAACTCAGCCTGTTGTTAGTTTTAGTCTACTGTGGGCTATTTATTGGATGGTTGATAAAATTTTCACGTTAACTACCAGTTCAGGATTCATCAAAGATATTTTAGCGTGTTAGTTAACCAGTAATGACGGTCGTAAATAGTAAGCTAAGCCTGCTCTGGGTTTCCATAGGAATTATTAAGTGTCTACAGTCAGACTTGTCTGGCTTAGTCGTTACAAATTATATACGTAAACCTTCCCCTTAAATCAGTCTGTCTATTAGTGAAAATCATATCAAAATCCATAAATTAATGCCTAATGCCCCCGGAATAGACAACATTCCATTAGAACTACTGACGGCCTTGGGAGAGCCAGTCATGGCAAAACTCTACCAGCTGGTGAGCAAGATGTATGAGACAGGTGAAATACCCTCAGACTTCAAGAAGAATATAATAATTCCAATCCCAAAGAAAGCAGGTGCTGACAGATGTGAAAATTACCGAACTATCAGTTTAATAAGTCACAGCTGCAAAATACTAACGCGAATTCTTTACAGACGAATGGAAAAACTGGTAGATGCGGACCTCGGGGAGGATCAGTTTGGATTCCGCAGAAATGTTGGAACACGTGAAGCAATACTGACCTTACGACTTATCTTAGAAGCTAGATTAAGGAAGGGCAAACCTACGTTTCTAGCATTTGTAGACTTAGAGATAGCTTTTGACAATGTTGACTGCAATACCCTCTTTCAAATTCTGAAGGTGGCAGGGGTAAAATACAGGGAGCGAAAAGCTATTTACAATTTGTACAGAAACCAGATGGCAGTTATTAGAGTCGAGGGGCATGAAAGGGAAGCAGTGGTTGGGAAAGGAGTGAGACAGGTTTGTAGCCTCTCCCCGATGTTATTCAATCTGTATATTGAGCAAGCAGTAAAGGAAACAAAAGAAAAATTTGGAGTAGGTATTAAAATTCATGGAGAAGAAGTAAAAACTTTGAAGTTCGCCGATGACATTGTAATTGTGTCAGAGACGGCAAAGGACTTGGAAGAGCAGTTGAACGGAATGGACAGTATCTTGAAAAGAGGATATAAGATGAACATCAACAAAAGCAAAACGAGGATAATGGAATGTAGTCAAATTAAATCTGGTGATGCTGAGGGAATTAGATTAGGAAATGAGACGCTTAAGGTAGCTATTTGGGGAGCAAAATAACTGATGATGGTCGAAGTAGAGAGGATATAAAATGTAGAGTGGCAATGGCAAGGAAAGCGTTTCTGAAGAAGAGAAATTTGTTAACATCGAGTATAGATTTAAGCGCCAGGAAGTCGGCTCTGAAAGTATTTTTATCTAGTGTATCCATGTATGGAAATGAAACATGGACAATAAATAGTTTGGACAAGAAGAGAATAGAAGCTTTCGAAATGTGGCGCTACAGAAGAATGTTGAAGATTAGGTGGGTAGATCACGTAACTAATGAGGAGGTATTGAATAGGATTGGGGAGAAGAGAAGTTTGTGGCACAACTTGACTAGAAGAAGGCATCGGTTGGTAGGACATGTCCTGAGGCATCGAGGGATCACAAATTTAGCATTGGAGGGCAGCGTGGAGGGTAAAAATCGTAGAGGGAGACCAAGAGATGAATGCACTAAGCAGATTCAGAAGGATGTAGGTTGCAGTAGGTACTGGGAGATGAAGGAGTTTGCACAGGATAGATTAGCATGGAGAGCTGCATCAAACCAGTCTCAGGACTGAAGACCACAACATCAACAATACGAGCGAACACCTAGTAAATGATTTAATCACGGTAAACGATAGCAGACAAACAGTTGCAGCATAAAGGTTTATTAAAATTCTTGACCATAGTTTCGGTATATCTAAATATACCTTCATCAGAAGTAAAATACATTAAAATCACATCCTGCATGTATCAGGAAGTCGTTTCTGAAAGTATTTGTTTGGAGTGTAGCCATGTATGGAAGTGAAATATGGACGATAACTAGTTTGGACAAGAAGAGAATAGAAGCTTTCGAAATGTGGTGCTACAGAAGAATGCTGAAGATTAGATGGGTAGATCACGTATCTAATGAGGAGGTATTGAATAGGATTGGGGAGAAGTTTGTGGCACAACTTGACTAGAAGAAGGGATCGGTTGGTAGGACATGTTTTGAGGCATCAAGGGATCACAAATTTAGCATTGGAGGGCATCGTGGAGGGTAAAAATCGTAGAGGGAGACCAAGAGATGAATACAATAAGCAGATTCAGAAGGATGTAGGTTGCAGTAGGTACTGGGAGATGACGAAGCTTTCTCAGGACTGAGTAGCATGGAGAGCTGCATCAAACCAGTCTCAGGACTGAAGACCACAACAACAAGAACAAGAATTACCTTCACGTACAGACCCGAAAGCGCGACGGAGACTTTAATTTATAATGTGTGTAGATGTGTATAGATTATGATCGAGTTCCGCTGCTCTCTGGAGCTGTGGTGGCTGTTTACTGTTTTTTGCCTCCAGACAGAGTCCTTGTACCTCACCTGCTTGTAGCTCCCATTATTGCTTCGAGAAGTCCTTGCAAACGCCAGTTTAATATGGGACAGACAGCAACACAAATATTATACTCACAGTATTACTACAGGGTGATCAGTCGTTAACGCAACCGCCTGGCAGCACTGTCGGAGAGTATGTTCTCCCTCTGCTGAGGGGCCTTTGTGAGTGTAGAAATCTAGCGCAAGTATCACGTATGCGTTAGGCGGTCCAATACACTGTATTGAGTCAAAGTGTTTCAAGTGAGATGGGGAAATACAAGTATTCTGTTCGCCAAAGAGTATTCATGTATGACTCATACTTGCGTACAGAATCGGACGCGCATTTTGAGAGTTATTTGAAAAGGAATTTCCTCATGTTCAAGTTCCTAATCAGAGGTAAATATATTTCGTTACACAGGAAGTGTTCTTTATAGGAAACATAAACAATCAAACATGTACGGTACTCACGGAAACATAGACAATCAAATATGTACGGTACTCACGGAAGAAACTCTGGACTACATTGAAGGTCTCCTAGAAAATCAGTTCGACATATTTCTCAGCAGATGGGAATTTCCTATGGCTCTGTTCCAACGGCTACGAACCTACTAGAGTCACAGGCCTATAAAATGACTTAAACGGCGTGATCCTTCAAAAATGTTGCGGTTTTATGAATGGATTTTGAACACTATTTCTCTAGTATTTGGATGTAGAACTCTACACCCCGTGCATACAGCTTCCGCGTTCGTACTGACTTGTGCACTGCATCATCCGCCAATGTTCTTAGGCAGAAGTTTAGATAGGTGCTTGATAGAGTAATTGACTATAACCTAACTTTCTGATCAGATAAATCGTGGCACCTCCTAAATGCACGTGTTAATTCACAAAATAACTGTAGTTGTGAGCCCTAACACCACTCACAAAATAACTGTTATTCGAGTTCTGAAAAGGCTAAAGTAATACACAGGGATCCCATGCATGATCAAAAAGTAGGAGAGTTGCGCGCCCTAGCGATGAGAGAATACTAGGTCCTATTTTTTTCAGGAAAGAATTAACAGTGACAGGTATGTGGAAACAAAAAGTGCAGCCTCTTCTGACCAATTATCTGATAGAGAACGTGGTTTCGCTAACTTTCAGCAGAAATCTGCGTCGGCAGATGCAACCAACTTCTCATTGCACGAAATTCTTGACGTGTTTCAGGATAGAGTTATCACTAACAACATATGGGCTGCTTGTCCTTCAAGTCAACCCCCTGCGATTTCTGTGACTGGGGTGTATTAAAAGAGAAAGTATGCAAATCACATCTACCCGCATAAGGTGAACTCAGAACCGACACTCGTCATGAAACTGCCACCATTCTCAGAGGGAACTGCAGAGAGTAATGAGCAAATTCCTAAGCAGGTGTGAGAATTTCTTAAACAGCGAAGGGAGGCAGCTCCAGCATCTCCTTGCTTAATATACGTGAGTAATTTATTTTCGTTTTGAAGTGTTTATGTTAAGTATGTAAGAAATAACTTACGTGCCAAAACTCATGTATACAGGGTGGTCCATTGATAGTGACCGGGCCAAATATTTCACGAAATAAGCATCAAACTAAAAAACTACAAAGAACGAAACTCGTCTAGCTTGAAGAGGGAAACCAGATGGCGCTATGGCTGGCCCACTAGATGGCGCTGCCATAGGTCAAATGGATATCAACTGCGTTTTTTTTAAAAAAGGAATCTCCATTTTTTATTACATTTTCGTGTAGTATGTAAAGAAGTATGAATGTTTTAGTTGGACCACTTTGTGATAGATGGCGCTGTAATAGTCACAAACGTATAAATACGTGGTATCACGTAACATTCCGCCAGTGCGGACGGTATTTGCTTCGTGATACATTAACCGTGTCAAAATGGACCGTTTATAAATTGCGGAAAAGGTCGATGTCGTGTTGATGTGTTGCTATTATGATCAAAATGCCCAACGGGCGTGTGCTATGCATGCTGCTCGGTATCCTGGATGACATCATCCAAGTGTCCGGACCGTTCGCCTGATAGTTACGTTATTTAAGGAAACAGGAAGTGTTCAGCCACATGTGAAACGTCAACCACGACCTGCAACAAATGATGATGCCCAAGTAGGTGTTTTAGCTGCTGTCGCGGCTAATCCGCGCATCAGTAGTAGACAAATTTCGCGAGAATCGGGAATCTCAAAAACGTCGATCTTGAGAATGCTACATCAACATCTTATTGCACCCGTACCATATTTTTAAGCACCAGGAATTGCATGGCGACGACTTTGAACGTCGTGTACAGTTCTGCCACTGGGCACAAGAGAAATTAAGGGACGATGACAGATTTTTTGCACGCGTTCTATTTAGCGACGAAGCGCCATTCACCAACAGCGGTAACGTAAACCTGCATAATATGCACTACTGGGCAACGGAAAATCCACGATGGCTGCGAGAAGTGGAACATCAGCGACCTTGGCGGGTTAATGTATGATGTGGCATTATGGGAGGAAGGACAATTGGCCCCCATTTTATCTATGGCAATCTAAATGGTGCATTGTATGCTGATTTCCTACGTAATGTTCTACCGATGTTACTACAAGATGTTTCACTGCATGACAGAATGGCGATGTACTTCCAACATGAAAGATGTCCGGCACATAGCTTGCGTACGGTTGAAGCGGTATTGAATAGCTAATTTCGTGACAGGTGGATTGGTCGTCGAACGTTCACCTGATCTGACGTCCCCGGATATCTTTCTGTGTGGAAAGTTGAAGGATATTTGCTATCGTGATCCACCGAAAACGCCTGACAACATGCGTCAGCGCATTGTCAATGCATGTGCGAACATTACGGAAGGCAAACTACTCGCTGTTGAGAGGAATGTCGTTACACGTACTGCCAAATGCATTGAGGTTTGGGGACAGCATTTTGAGCATTTATTGCATTAATGTGGTCTTTACAGGTAATCACGCTGTAACAAAAAAAAAAAAAAAAAAATGGTTCTGAGCACTATGGGACTTAACTTCTGAGGTCATCAGTCCCCTAGAACTTAGAACTAATTAAACCTAACTAACCTAAGGACATCAGACACATCCATGTCCGAGGCACAATTCGAACCTGTGAACGTAGCGGTCGCGCGGCTCCAGACTGAAGCGCCTAGAACCGCTGGGCCACCTAGGCCGGCCACGCTGTAACAGTATGCGTTCTCAGAAATGATAGGTTCACGAAGTTACATGTATCCCGTTGGAACAACGGAAATAAAATGTTCAAACGTACCTACGCTCTGCATTTTAATTTAAAAAACCTACCTGTTACCAACTGCTCGTCTAAAATTGTGAGCCATATGATTGTGACTATTACAGCGCCATCTATCACAAAGCGAAAAAAGTGGCGCAACTAAAACATTCATACGTCTTTACATACTACGCGAATGTGTAATGAAAATGGGGGTACCTATTTAAAAAAACGCAGTTGATATCCGTTTGACCTATGGCAGCGATATCTAGCGGGCCAACCATAGCGCCATCTGGTTTCCCCCTTCAAGCTAGACAAGTTTCGTTCTTTGTAGTTTTTCGTTTGACGCTTGTTTCGTGCTATATTTGGCCCGGTCACGATCAACGGACCACCCTGTGTACTGCGGACATCCTGTCACCAGCACTGCGGGCACAGCAGCCGACCTCGTTGTGTTAACGACTGATCACCCCCGTACAACTAGGTTACATACACAGATCTTACTTGTGACTAAATCTGTCTGTTAGTGAAAATCACATCACAATCCCTACGGTAATTCCTGATATAAAGCTCACATATAGACAGAAAAACGCTGCGGAGGCTTCAATTTGTAATACTTGTAGATGCCTTCGTTATAATTTCGTGGTACAAAAAACGAAATGATCGTACGGCATTTATTGGCCAGCATATCCCCTTCGGCGGCTAGTGGAGCTCTTGACACTTTACTTGGCGAAATCGCTTAGACTTTTAAAAGGACGCCCAGCGAAGTTCTAACAGTTGAAGTGAGCTCGATTTCGTCGAAAACCGGGACACATAAAATCTGTTACTTATCTTAGCCACACAAGGAGTCTTGAGTCTCAAAGATGAGATAAACAATTTTGAGCTAAGTTTATTCAGTAACACTTTGTAGGCCAAACCCGAACATACCTTGGGTTACAATTTTGTGTTAAAAGACAGCGCCCGAGTATATATTATTACATTTGAGAACAATGTCCGGACGACTCACAACCTGTCCATTGTCTAGTGCTGACCTTTGCTGTCAATTTCTAGAATTATTTCGAAGGAAACATAAACGAACGTAACAGCTGCTGTCATGAATGATCGAGTCAATATGATGACATTGACATAATTTCGTGCGTGTACTCGTTAAGTTTCGCAGTTTGCTGTAATTCTGCTACAAATATGGCATGTTTGTTGAAGGTGCAAAAAAATTTCGAAGAAGAGGAAGAAATTGCGCAATAACACTCCTCATCCTTTTTTATAACAATGATTATATTTTTGTCAGAAATATTGTAAAATTTGTAATCTATCAGACAACTAAAGTAAATGTGAAAAGTAAATCTCGTAGCTTGGTCTTTTTTTAGTATTTATTACTCTTGAAAACACATCAGTTACATATGTGCAAGTAACGCTTTAAAATGGCATAAATGTCCGGCTCCCTAGGCTCTTTATTCATCCAAGCGACTGGTCTCCAAAGTTAAGGAGATATTGTGAAGAAATAAACAATATATCTTAAGATCCACATAATGTGAGAAGATCATCATTCATTCCTAACGTTGATGATATGTCACATGATTGTTTTAGCAGGAAATTCAAAAGTCAAATACACAAACGCTTTTTTAATGTAAATGTAATTTCATGAGAAATATTTTTGTTGCTGTAACAATTATACTACTACAAACTGGAAACAACACCGAAAATACGCTAACATCCTTATTGCAGCATTGTCAGGCTTGTACCTAATATGTAGCACAAAGCTGATAACTGCTGTGGCGACTGCATCCATTGTTGTAGGCGAATAATAACAGTCTAAGAGGAAAGAAAGTCTACCACTGTAAAAACTTGGTCTTCGGATTTATCTGTGTAACATATTGTTATGGATCACCACAAAATACAAACCAACAACAATAAGAAGAATTAAAAATTTGAAAAGTGTAGGGGCCAAACAAAAATACTAACCTTCTAATATTATTAATTCATTGTATACTAAAATTTTGTACCATTAAACAATAAATTTAAAAAAATGCATTATAGGCTTTTGATTCGAAAACTCAAATGCTATATTTGCAGTTTAGTTTCCAAACAATTTCTCCAAGCGGGGTCCGCTTCAAAGGTTTAGACTGACTTTACAACGCTACACATTTGCCTTTCAAAAATTCTACTTCCTATTTAGACTAAGTATCTCGATAAAATATGTAGGCGTAATTTTCGGCTACGACATGAAATGGAACAGCGACAAGGAGTTGTTGGGAAGGAAGATAACGGTACAGTGTCAGAAAACGTAGTGCACCTATAAAGGAACTCTTCACTAGAGCAGTTGTTGACTACGGGAGACCGCGGGTAGTTGGGATAAGAGGTTATATGTCATGCAGTTTTTTTCTAGCACAGCTGTTACCACTGAGCGCTAGTATCGCCCATGTCTAACAATCTAACCATGTTGCCATCTGCCACTTTGCTTTCAGTACGGTGAGAACTGCCAGACAAAAACGAGTGCAATGTTCCTGATTTCAACCCAAGTTAATATTTTACTTCATAGTTTTCTTTCGTTTTTCTGTGCTCCCGAATATGTCAAGACGTTTGAAACTATTGCGATGAGGTGTCATAACAATTGTATTAAAGTGCTGGATTGTTTTATAAAATTTTTGTAAAACATGTTGTCTAAAAAGTTTGTTGGAGCGAGTTCAAATCTTAGTTTAGGGGTATGTTGGCATAGTGTCTGTGGTATACAGAAATTTAACCCTCACTCTCGTTTTTTCCTTGTATATATTGTACTTAATTTATTGAGTTTTAATGTTTCTAGTAATAAAAATGAAAACATGACTATGGATGCTGAATCAGTCTCAGACTGATGGAAATAATGTTTCATCTAACTATTCAACTGCCCTAACCAAGATATAAGTTTCAGTGAAAACCAAGAAAAAACAAATGACACAGAGATTGACATCGCGAAGGAAGACATCGTAAAAGCCATATGGAAGACGAAAAGCAGTACAAACCAGAAGAGGATATTGTAGATGCAGAAACATTGAAAAATGTTGAAAACAGACTACAGACTGAGCTATGCAAATTCACTCAGCGCATTTGGAAGATTGAGGCGTTGCCAGAAAACTATAATGCCATCAGTCATTTGCCCAGTATACAAGATAGTAAGCAAGATGCTCTGCCCTGACTAATGAGGACTCAGTTTACTTAACAAGGCATACAAGATTCTTTCTACAATTATTTTAGAAAAACTAAAACCATTTGCAGAGATTATCATTGGAGAACATCAGTCTGGATTCCTTCCAAACCGTTTGTAAGTAGGCTGTTTAGTTTTTTTTAATTGGTAACGCCGCCGCTACGTAGCGCTCTGTATGAAAATCACTGGCTGTGCCGTGTGCAGTCTGTGGCTGGTTGGCATTGTTGTAATACTCGCCATTGTAGTGCTGGGCAGCGGCAGCTGGATGCTTACAGCGCGTAGCGTTGTGCAGTTGGAGGTGAGCCGCCAGCAGTGGTGGACGTGGGGAGAGAGATGGCGGAGTTTTGAAATTTGTAAGAATTGGTGTCATGAACTGCTATATATATTATGACTAGTGAGGTAAATACATTGTTTGTTCTGTATTAAAATCTTTCATTTGCTAACTATGCCTATCAGTAGTTAGTGCCTTCAGTAGTTTGAATCTTTTATTTAGCTGGCAGTAGTGGCGCTCGCTGTATTGCAGTAGCTTGAGCAACGAAGATTTTTGTGAGGTAAGTGATTTGTGAAACGTATAGGTTAATGATAGTCAGGGCCATTCTTTCATAGGGATTTTTGGAAGTCAGATTGCGTTACGCTAAAGATATTGTGTGTCAGTTTAAGCACATTCGTGTATAATTGTTCAAAGAGGACGTTTCACATAGACCAGTCATGTACAATTTTTCTAAGGGGACGGTTCATATGTCGACCCTTAGCCGAGGATACCTCACTGGAAACTTCTGACTTTTTCTTGTAGTTTGTGTAATTAGTGCTGATTTTGTTTATTGCTAGCGCGTAACTGTAGAGAGAATCTCCTTTGTAGTTGCAGTCTTTCATTGTTGTACAGTAAAACAGGTGTGGCACGCATGTAAATTTGCACCAAGTATTTCGCAGCTACGCTTGCAATTAACTAGATATTATTTTCAGTGCTATGTTAATGCGTTCTCTTATTTTTACACTTCAAATTGTGTTTTTCTGTGTTGTCGTGTGAAATATTGTGACAATAATGGCGTGTGAAAAACGTAATACTAGGCTCCAAAGTAAACTGAGAAATGACAGTGAAGACGAAAGCAGTGTGTTAGCGCCACCATGTAATGAATTAACTAATGTTCAAAGTAGTAATTTGGTAATTGTGCATAGGGAAATGGAGCGGGTTGCAAATAATGGTGTAGGCAGTGAAACAATTAGTGAACAGGGAAGCATTATCGATCGATCGGTTGGCAACAGCTCGCCTCAGGATTCCGAAATGACAGGACACAATATTGCAAATACTGTAGATTCAGGTTTTGCGTCCTCACTGTTTTCTCAAATAAGTCAAGACACATTTTCTGTTTTTCAAACTGCGAATATTGCCGGTGCAAATGCATTGCCGAATAGGACTAAGGAACATGTTTCAGACACCAGTGCATTGTTATTACAATTAATGCAACAAATGGGACAAAAGCTTCAAAAGTTAGACACAATGGAACAAAATCAGAGACAAACACAACAAAAGCTTCAAAAGTTAGACACAATGGAACAAAATCTTCAAAAGTTAGACACAACGCTTGAACAAAATCAGAAACAAATGGGACAGAATCTTCAAAAGTTAGACACAATGTAACAAAATCAGAGACAAACACAGCAAAAGCTTCAAACGTTAGACACAATGGAACAAAAGCTTCAAAAGTTAGACACCACACTTGAACAAACACGTGAAGATTTAACTAATGAGTTACATAACATCGAATCGAAATGTCAAAAAGTCTGTAATGACGTAAAAAACACAAATTTGTGAGCATTTCCAACCAGTTTTTTCGCGGCATGAAAATGCATTACAGAATCACGAAGCAGCCATAAAAGAACTGCAAACTATTGTTCATGAAAATCATGAGACCTTGCAAGCTAAAATTGATTCAGTTGCATCTACCGATTCGGTTACGCAACTTGCAAAAACTCAAGCGAACTTAAAGGACACAGTAGATACTCTTAAAATTGGTTCAGAAAGACACACAGAGGAAATAATTTCACTGTCGGATAAAGCAGCCGAACTTTCAGATCAGTTCACTAACTTATCTACGAAGGTAGATGATGATCTGAATTACACAAAACCTGTAGCCTTCACTGACACTGAAGAGTATGAACAAATTAGGAAATTCAAACAGAATCAAAATCAAATCAACACACAGTACAAAAGAGAAATGCGGGAAGTACAAGATCAGTTGGCTCAAGTAATACAAGAATTACATATTTCAGAAGACACTCGCGCCCCAGTATGGGAAGAGGGACATAGCAATACAGAACAACCACAAAATAATAACACAGGGCATTTCGGAAATCATGAAAGTAATTGGCAAGGTGCACCGAATTTTGAGATGGAACCGCCGATACGACGTAACAATGACCGATATGCTACCCGCCGACACCATGATTTTGACTATAAGCTGTTCATTACTGCACGTAAATTCAAAACATTTAAGAATTCTGGCAACGACATTCATCCACAAGTGTGGCTCCATCAATTCTCTCATTGTTTTCCTCCCAACTGGTCATTAGAACACAGATTAGAATTTATGTGTGGCTACGTAGAGAATGAACCAGCTGTAAGAATGCGATCGGTCGTTCACGATTGCCACAGTGAAGGAGAATTTTACCATGCCTTCCTCTCAGCATATTGGTCCCAAGCCACACAAGACCGAGTAAAACATAGCATCATAATGATGAAACATTTCGAACAATCTGAATTTTCCAGTCTTGTCAAATATTTTGAAGACATGTTACATAAGAATCAGTATCTGTCAAACCAATACAGCCCGTCAGAACTCATCCGCATTTGCTTAATCAAATTGCCTGAACATTTACGGCATATTATTTTGGCAGGCCGTTGCAAAGACGACATTGGAGCTTTTCAGGGACTCTTACAAGAATTAGAAATTGACACTGACAATCGCGGAACGCGAAAACAGGAACACAACAATTACAGGTCACATCGGTCGCAATTCCGCGATGAAAGAAATAATAACTGGACACGACAAGGCTATTCTCACAATACAAATCGTGACCAAAACAGACACCACCCGTATGATAACCGTTGGCAGAGCAGTAATAATTACAGGGAAGGGTCACCTCTTCGCGGTAGTGACTATCACAGAGACACTCAGAGAAACAGACAATACGGGAACCAAAATAATTATTATCAAGGGAGACGGAATAACTTCAGACGCAACGGTCCAGCGCGCAGTTACGATTCAGGGAGAAATTCTCCATCACGTGACCGACAACAAATTAATTACAGAAATTACCGACATGACAACAGACGATATGATCGTAACTACAGACCTGAATTGCATCAGAACTGGCGGGATTCAAACAGGGCAGGACCCTCTCGAGAAGGTGAATTTGTAGAAGTTAGGTCTCCTAATCCCATTAACGAAGCGCGCCAACAAAGAAACAGACAATGACTCGCACCGCAGGCAGCCGCGTGCGCCGGCTGGCTCAGAGAAAAATAACATAAGCTAACCTTGAGCAAAATTCCAGTGTTCCTTACCGACGTAATCACATGATAATTGCTTTTCAGTTGAAACTCTGAGTACTATGAAGAGTAAAGAATTGCACTATATTTCACATGTAAAACCGTTTATTGAGAGACAATCTGCTTTTTAACTTAGTCTTTACCATAAAATTTTTCACTTCACGCTACTAGTACAATTTGTCACACTGAGAAACTGTTAACATGCAACAATGTTTTGAAGTTAATTATACAGTCTAGAACCTAGGGAACATTTTTAAACGGAAATTACGAATGTATTGTTATAGTGAACAGACGACACAGTGTTGTTATTTGTACATTCTTGCTTGTTAGTTGCACGATTACGTAACGACTATAAGGCTGACATACTTAGAACATTTACCAGTACTACTAATGAGATTTTAATGCAACATTTTGGTTTACTTGCAAATACATTCTGGATTTAAAGTACTTTCTGTGAGATACCAGATGACACAGTGGTTATATGTGACAGCTACACGATTATATCACGACGCTACTAATGAGTGACAATTTACAATGTTGCTTTTGCGGTGTATCTGTTTTAATCTGTAGTTTTTCTGAATAATTCTGGAAAGTAAAACATGTTTTACTAGTAACTTTTGTGGTATAGTTACAATGAGACAGCCTTTTCTGTAGCACAAAAATACGTTACAGTACAGTACTTACTTCATCACGGCAATAAGCGTAGTAACTACGATATCTATACGCAAAGCATTTCACTTTTGTTTATCATGAGGTAAGTACATTGACTTCTGCAGAACCTAGTTTTCGGAGGACGATAACTACGACACTTCCACAGAGATTATCTTACGACAAGACGCACAGTTTAGCGCTGCCCTTACACGTATTTGAGTGATTAATTTTGTACTTAAACATTTCTTCTTAAAGATATTTGAAGTACAATGATACAAAGGTTTTCCATGATACATTTCATTCCATTGCTGTAATCTGCAACACCTGAGGATATAATTACATTAATCCTCAGGGGGGTACACACTTACTTTGTGTACCATGTGTTTGGCAAGCACAAGGAGCCCTAGCTAATATGGTATTTGCTTATACAACTTTACACATCGGTACCATATTTATCAAACACCCAAATTACACAGCTATCTGATCATTTAACTGAGAAGACAAACATTTATTTTACTACATCAGTGACTGATGTTTACGTAATTACACTGTTGGATAACGTCACACTTATCAAATTGTATTTTTCTGTACTTTGTGAACTGTTCATACTTTTTCGGAACCATTGTGACACTATGAGAGCTTTGAATGATATATTTGGTATGGGATCACGATTTTTAAAGTACGTTTGAGGTAGATGACACTTTTGACATGAGCAGAGAATTTTCTTTAGGCTTTGAAATTATTGCAGAAAGCTATGACATTTTTGAGATTTGACTGCGGTGTTATGATGTTATTATTACGACGACGATGTGAATTATGCTGCTGAGGTATGTTTAAGCTGATGCTATATGAGTTATTCGGTTATGCTACGTAGCAGTTATGATGAAATATTGAAGAATTGTCGACGAATATGTTTTTGTGCAATAAGGTAAGGAATAATGAGTAGTGGTTAGGGATTCTGGTTTGTGAAAAAGGATGTTGGAAACCGAGAATCGTACTTTAAGAGTTATGAAATGTGTGTATATGCGTGAATGTATCACTATGCTGGCGAAAATTTTTTGGACACTATTCTATTTAAAGGATTTTGTTTCTACATATTTGTAACACAAATTCCTGACCTGTGATTTTTTTTTTAATATGAGACTGTCACTGTAGCGGAAACTGGTGTCGTAAATATTTCGGTAAGAAAGTTAAGTGACCACCTGGACGTAATGCGTCGTCGGCGCCCAGCTGGGCTACAGCCACCAGGAAACAAGTCATTAGTGTGTGCCTTTCAGAGGCACAGGTAAAAAAAAAAAAAAAAGGAGGCCATTATCCTCGCTATTGACATTCATTCCTTTGAAGAAAGCATCGCAAATACGACACGCCCAAACTTGAAAACATATGATTACACTGTGGAGCTCTTAATTTATGTTATTTACTAAAATGCCTAATGAAACGACGATAAACATTTCATGTCTATTGTCTTGCTAGCTGGAAGATTGTTTACTGCATTATGAAGTGCCTTATGGCTAGCGAATGACGTTTCACGCCTTGCTTTGCCTATTTTGTTTAATATCTAGTTTCTTGTTGCAACGCAGCATTGTTTAAATTAAAATTTAATACATGTACTTAAATAACTACTTTCTGTCTACAGACCCAGTAAAGAAACATTTTATGATGTACTTCCTTAGAAAAGAGGGCACAAATAGACATTTCCCTTCACAGGACTTGCAAAAATAATTTTTTTTACAATTTGGTAACTTATCTGCTAGCGTATGTTCTAGTGATGCATCACTTTAGTGTTAAGGTGTGACATAGGTATTAAACATTTTTACTGTAATATTTTTTCTGCTTCAGCTTTGTCATGTTTAGATATAAATTATTACATTTATTGCTGCTCGCTATGCTTACTTGCATTTTTTTTGTCATTGCTGTTTGTATTAATTGTTTTGTGCTGCTGCATTGCCTCGTCCCTTAGTTAAGCATCTGAGCTCAGTAGATTTAAGTTAGCTTAAGAGGGGGTAGCCTATATATGAGAATGAGTTGCGATGAATTTGAAGAAATGCACTGAGAGGTTATATGAGAAAAGTACAGAAAGCATGTACAGATAGGACTTTTTGGAAATAATGAAGAACGAATGGAGATCTCCAAGAAGTAAAGAAAGTTTTGTTTGCAAGATACTGCAGTAAAACAAACCCTGTCCTTTCCCTTTCTATTATTCCGCTATGTGTTTGTGTACTCTTGTATATTTGTGTTCTTCCTGTCTTTATGTGTTTACCTAATAATATTTACATTGTAGAATTTTTCTGATGTTTAGACATTATTTATTCTCTTTTATTTTAATGCTAATGTGTGAAGTTGATGTTTCAATAATTATTCTGATCTTTTATATATGTACTTATGTCATAATTTTTGCAACACCTATGAATTTGTTATTTCGATTCTTTTGTAAAGCCTGTACTACTGCAAATGTTCTCTGTATTGTTATGTTATTTAAAGATGTATTTTGTACCTTTGTTATTGTATTTTCATGTTATAAAATTGTAATTGACACCAGTTCATCAAATTAAGTAACTTGTAAATTACATTCCACTGCACACGTTTCTGTTGGTCATAGTATATGGACAATATGTGAGAAGTAGGGACTGATAGTGTTTGCACGTGTCTTAATAATTCAGTAAAGGACTGGATAACAGCATTGCTGATTGTAAGAACATTTCAAAAACAATTTTTGTGAGTGCACAAGTGGTGGTTGTGGACTTGTTATATTATCCGCAAGACTCTTCGATGATGATTGTGCACCTGCATGGTTGCAACAGATGGCTGCTGTCCGTCTCTACAAGGACTACAGTGGGTCTACACCTTTGATGACCCACCAATACCATTATTTCTACAAGGACTGCAATGGGTCTGCACCTCTGGTGGCCCACCAATACCGTAATCTCTACCAGGACTACAGTGGGTCTGCTCTGTGATGACCTACCTACCGATAGTCTTCAACGTCGACTGACTCTGCTGTGGCCCATTACCTGTCTGCATGTCAAGAGTCAGCACTGCCTTTCTGTTGGAAGGACAACACTTCCTCAAGACTGCATGGAAATCCACTACTTCCGTGTGCATTTTCTTTTACTGCTCAGACTTTGAGAAAAACACTGGAATTTTACTTTGATGAATGATCAGGACTGTCTTTATGGACTGTGAGAAAATTTTAGCTTTTGACCAACATTGTATCGATAAGTGTGTGCATTTCATTTCTTTGTTATTGTAATTATGAAAAAAATTTTCAAATCTGTATTGGCCACTGCCCAAAACACCTTGTAAATTTTTGTTATGGGGGCTATGTAAGTAGGCTGTTTAGTTTTTTTTATTGGTAACGCCGCCGCTACGTAGCGCTCTGTATGAAAATCACTGGCTGTGCCGTGTGCAGTCTGTGGCTGGTTGGCATTGTTGTAATACTCGCCATTGTAGTGCTGGGCAGCGGCAGCTGGATGCTTACAGCGCGTAGCGTTGTGCAGTTGGAGGTGAGCCGCCAGCAGTGGTGGACGTGGGGAGAGAGATGGCGGAGTTTTGAAATTTGTAAGAATTGGTGTCATGAACTGCTATATATATTATGACTAGTGAGGTAAATACATTGTTTGTTCTGTATTAAAATCTTTCATTTGCTAACTATGCCTATCAGTAGTTAGTGCCTTCAGTAGTTTGAATCTTTTATTTAGCTGGCAGTAGTGGCGCTCGCTGTATTGCAGTAGCTTGAGCAACGAAGATTTTTGTGAGGTAAGTGATTTGTGAAACGTATAGGTTAATGATAGTCAGGGCCATTCTTTCGTAGGGATTTTTGGAAGTCAGATTGCGTTGCGCTAAAGATATTGTGTGTCGTTTAAGCACATTCGTGTATAATTGTTCAAAGAGGACGTTTCACATAGACCAGTCATGTACAATTTTTCTAAGGGGACGGTTCATATGTTGAACTGCTGGCTGTGTGTTTGCAAATTGTAGGGAAACGGAACTGTTCATAGTTTTTCAAAGAGCTTATGACAGTATGCATCAAGGCAGGTCTGTAACACTTTGAAAAGAGTTCTGCATTCCAAACCAATTAACTGAAATGATTAGGGTATGTAACACTGCAACAAGAGTGATAGCACAACCTGTATGAACATACTTGTAGCCTTTTCCCATAAGACATGGATTAAGACAGGGTGGTGCACTGTCAGGTGTACTGTTTAATCTTACCCTGGAGGAAGTCATTAGAGACAGCAGAGTTGAAGAACATGTAATGGTCTATGATAGAAGGTGGCAGGTTTCAGATATTTGCTTACGCAGAGAACATAGCTTTGGTGAGCGAATGTGAACAAGATCTTGCGGAGATAAACGAAATGTCGCCCCAGCAGCAAGTAAAGCAGGCCTACTTATCAAAACACAAAAAATACAACATGCGCAAGTAGACGGAACTAACTTTGCACAAGACAAGTTCACAGTTGATGAAGTCAAGGCCTAGTGTGTAGATCGCTTCAAGCACCTATGTTGGTGTAATTGTTACAAATACAGACTGAAGAACACTAAAGAATTTCTGATGGCTCCAGGTGGCTATAAGCCCTCAGAGATACGTTCAATTCTAAAGGCAAATCACAAGTGCTGGGATAAAGATCCTTGAGTACAATCTCCATTGTTGCAAGATCTCCCATAGAATTCAGTGTGAAGGTCAACGATTTCCTGACAGCCATCATCCGTCACGACGAGTATTTACTTCTCTCGATCGACGAATATGGAAGACAGGTTCATTGGAAAGAAGAAACGAGGGGCCAGGCAACATGAGGATCACTCGAGCACCAGATTCTTTAGAGGAGTTGCTGGAACGTGTTGCAGCGGACACAACTACAAGTAATCGCCGTATTGCACATGGAATGGACACTGCAATACTAGCATGTGGCGAGCACTCCAAGAACAACAATTACAGCCATATCACCCACAACGATTCTGTGCAATGCTTGTGACTGACTTTGCACCAAAGGTCGCATTGAGTCAGTGATTGCTCCAACAACGGATTGATCGACCAGATTTCCTCCAAATCATGCTTTTTACCGACGAGGCCTCATTTGATCGTCACGGTTTGGAGAACAGCAGGAATAGCCGTGTGTGAGACTAGGAAAACTCTCACGCTGTAGTAGAGTCACACCATCAAGTGCGTTTTACTGTGAATATCCTGGCTGGCATTGTACGTGACAGTCTCACTAGGTCATATCCTCTGCATGGGCGTCTGAATCGCCACCTGTACTTGAGGTTCGTGCAAAGAGTTTTACCTGAGTTGTTATAGAACGTACCCTTGGTTGATCTTGAGAGGATGTTGATACAACATAAGAGTGCACCTCCTCACTTCAGTATGAATGTCCGCAACCATCTCTGTGGCATATTTCCTGATAGTTGAAAGGGGCTGTCCCATTCCATGCCCTGCGATGTCACTTGATCCAGATTCCCTTAATTATTTCCATTGGGGAAATCTAAAGTGATTTGTGTATGAGAGCCTAGTGTTTACAGAAAAGGAATTAGTTGCCAGAATTGTACACCACTGGCCATTAAAACTGCTACACCAAGAAGAATTGCAGATGATAAACGGTTATTCATTGGATAAATATATTATACTAGAACTGACATGTGATTACATTTTGACGGAATTTGAATGCATAGATCCTGAGAAATCAGTACCCAGAAGCACCATCTCTGGTCGTAATAACGGCCTTGATACGCCTGTGCATTGAGTCAAACAGAGCTTGGATGGCGTGTAGAGCTACAGCTGCCCATGCAGCTTCAACACGATACCACAGTTCATCAAGAGTAGTGACTGGCGTATTGTGACGAGCCAGTTGCTTGGCCACCATTGATCAGACATTTTCAATTGGCCTGAGATCTGTAGAATGTGCTGGCCGGGGCAGCAGTCTAACATTTTCTGTATCCAGAAAGGCCAGAAAGGCTGCAACATGCGGTCGTGAATTATCCTGCTGAAATGTAGGGTTTCACAGGGAACGAATGAAGGGTAGAGCCACGGGTCGTAACACATCTGAAATGTAACGTCCTCTGTTCAATGTGCCGTCAATGCGAACAAGAGGGGACCTAAACGCGTAAGCAATGGCACCTAATACCATCACGCCGGGTGATACGCCAGTATGGCGATAACGATTACAAGCTTCCAATTTCCGTTCACCGTGATGTCGCCAAACACGGATGTGACCATCATGATGCTGTAAACAGAACCTGGATTCATCCGAAAAAATGATGTTTTGCCATTCGTGCACCCAGGTTCGTCGTTGAGTACACCATCGCAGGGGCTCCTGTCTGTGATCTGTGATGCAGCGTCAAGGGTAACAGCAGTCATGGTCTCTGAGCTGATAGTCCATGCCGCTGCAAACGTCGTCGAACTGTTCGTGCAGATGGTTGTTGTCTTGCAAACGTCCCCATCTGTTGACTCAGGGATCCAGACGTGGCTGCACGATCCGTTACAGCCATGCGGAGAAGATGTCTGTCATCTCGACTGCTAGTGATACGAGGCCGTTGGGATCCAGCACGGCGTTCCATATTACCCTCCTGAACCCACTGATTCTATATTCTGCTAACAGTCATCGGATCTCGACCAACGCGAGCAGCAGTGTCACGACACGATAAACCACAATCACGATAGGCTACAATCCGACCTTTATCAAAGTCGGAAACGTGTTGGTACGCATTTCTTCTCCTTACATGAGGTATCACAACAATGTTCCACCGGGCAACGCCGGTCAACTGCTGTTTGTGTATGAGAAATCGGTTGGACATTTTCCTCATGTCAGCTCGTTGTAGGTGTCGCCACCGGCGCCAACCTTGTGTGAATGCTCTGATAAGCTAATCATTTGCATATCACAGCTTCTTCTTCCTGTCGGTTAAATTTCGGTTCTGTAGCACGTCATCTTCATGGTGTAGCAATTTTAATTGTCAGTAGTGTAGACGCCTGTAATGTGATTCGAAACACACCAGAGACTATTGTCAGGGAGAATCGAAATCTTGTTTGCCCACGTCATACTTGCATTGAGGTCGATGGTCGTCAGTTTCAGCACATTTTGTAAGATACAGTACAAATGGTACTTTCTTTGTGCCAGTGATGGTATTTGCAGTTAACTACCGTGAATAAAAAAGTTCACAGTAATGTGATTTTATTCCTTTTACCTTAAGCTGGCTTCTCCGACTCCATGTTCCCTACATCAAATTGTTCAGAGGAGCATCCTCTACGTCCTGTAAAATTTTTGCACACTCTTACGGAAACACCGTGTCTAACGTCGAGCATGCAAGAGTTCTGCTCAGTTCGTGGCATCAGCGGAAGCAGTCAACATCATAATGTAGGACGAACGAGTTGTTAAAGTTTCTGACAAACTTGTACTTTAGTAAATGTTGATCACTGTACGCTAGGAGAAGAGTTTGTTAGCGGGCGCACAGGATTACTTGGCGTTCTCGTTCTCACTGTCAATGGTGGGTGAGTGCACCCCTCTCTTCTGAAGGGGCGACTGCCCCTATTGCCCATCTCCTGCACAGCTGTGGGCTTCGTCCGTTAACCAATGAAACATTCTCTGCCAACCTTGGCTACACTCGGGAATGGAGGCGTTTGCAGGACAGTTAGCCTGCAACCTTTCTCAGACGAGGTTAACTATTTGGTAAAAAAAAATGTCATATATTTCATAGCCTCATTCGTCAGCTTCATGATGAACTGCCTATTGTTTAATTAAAGGTGCTAGTTACTGTGATATATGTATATCTAGTAATATACGGTGCTAAATTCTAATATTTTGTTATCAAAAATAGGGGTCGCTATGGATTTACGTTTGATACATGCTCGCCACGCATTCCTGTGTGTGACATGGAGCTAACATGCTAACATACTGAATTTTTCTTTCAATTTGAGACGTTGTTTATATATATCTACAATCTTGACAAAATGGATTACATGCAGTGCACTAACTTCCAGCAGTCTGTGCAAATGAGTGTCGAAGTGAAATATTCCTATCACCCTTCACATCTCATAAGCGGTTCGAAGTGCCGAAACGAATTTTTGGGAAATGATAGCATTCAAAACGGACAGTATTTTGCCACACAGATAACATGTGAAACTTTCTTACCTCATGCAAAATATGAGTGACTACAGATTTTTTTCAAATGAAATAGTGCAATACCCATCTAATCTTCATGGATAGATCACGTAAATAATGAGGAGGTATTGAACAGAATTGGGGAGAAGAGGAGTTTGTGGCACAACTTGACAAGAAAAAGGGAACCGGTTGGTAGGACATGTTCTGAGGCATCAAGGGATCACAAATTTAGCATTGGAGGGCAGCGTGGAGGGTAAAAATCGTAGAGGGAGACCAAGAGATAAACACACTAAGCAGATTCAGAAGGATGTAGGTTGCAGTAGGTACTGGGAGATGAAGAAGCTTGCACAGGATAGGGTAGCATGGACAGCTGCACCAAACCAGTCTCAGAACTGAATACCACAACAACAATGCAATTCTTCAAAGGACAATCGACGGCCGGTGAAATGAGAATTAGTATGGATTTTGTAACAGCAGAAATGAAACAATCACATGTTTTTAATACCAAGCATGAGCTTTTCATAACTTATTGACCTTCGCTTGTCCTCAACTGCTTCCTCGCAATTGCAGCTACATTAGCGTGTTAGTGAGGTGAAATTGTGTAAACAATGCTATGTTTTCGCAACAAGGAAAAGAAAAATTGGTGTACAAGACACCATGGGAAAATATTCGCACTGTCTGATCCAGTTTCAGCGCAATCCTATGCCCGCTATGTTTTTAATATAAACGGTCGACTTGCGAATTCTTTTTCGTACCGGCATAACCAAGGTATAAAAGGGCAATGCATTTGCGGAGCTGTCATTTATACTCATGTGAAAAGTTTCCTTGTGTGATTATGACCGCACGACGGGAATTAACATCTCTGAACGCGAATGGTAGTTGGAGCTAGGCGCATGGGACATTCTATTTTGTAAATCATTAGGGAATTGAATATTCCGAGATCCACAATGTCAAGCGTGTGCCTAGAATGCCACATTTCAGGCATCACCTCTCAGCGCGGACAACGCTGTGGTCGACGACCGACAGCAGAGGCGTTTACCTGTAGTTGTCAGTGCTAACAGAACCGCAGAAATCAATGTGGGACGTACGACGTGCGTATCCGTTAGGACAGTACGGCAAAATTTTCCGTTAATGGGCTATGGCAGCAAACGATCGTCGCGAGTGCCTTTGCTAACAGAACGACGTCGACCGCAGCGCCTGTCCATTCATATCGGTTGGACGCCAGACAAGTGGAAAAGCGTGGCCTGGTCAGATGAGTCCCGAATTCAGTCGGTAAGAGCTGAAGGTATGGTACGAATGCAGCGCAGACTCCACGAAACCGTAGACCCAAGCTGTCAACAAGGCACTGTGCAAGCTGGTCGTCGCTCCATAGTGGCGTGGGCTGTGTTTTCATAGAATGGTCCACCTGAACTGATCATTGAGTAGAAATTGTTATGTTCGACTACATGGAGACCATCGGCAGCCAATTATGGACTTCTTGTTCCGAAACAACGATGCAACTTTCGTGGATGACTATGCGTCATGTAACGGTGCCACAGTTGTTCACGGTTGGTTTGCGCACCATTCTGGACAACAAGAGCTAATGATTTGGCCACTCAGATCGCCCGACATGAGTCCCATCGAAATGTATGGGACGTAATCGAGAAGCCAGTTAGTGCACAAAATCCTGCGTCGGCAACACACTCGCAAATGTTGTTGTTGTTGTTGTGGTCTTCAGTCCCGAGACTAGTTTGATGAAGCTCTCCATGCTACTCTATCCTGTGCAAGCTTCTTCATCTCCCAGTAAATAATGCAACCTTTCACCACGGAGGGCGCGCGACGCAGCAAAATCGAACGCCCTCAAGCAGCGCACGCGCAACGACAAGTGAATCCACCACGCATCTCCCGGAGGGGCCTTAAATACCAGAGCTCAGGGAGTGTTCGCCAGTATCACCTGAAGATGGCCAGAAGGCTCTGCGCCGAAATATTGTGTCAGGAAGTTGAAAACATCCGGCAGTTCGCCCGAAATTTTGTGGAACAATATGTAAGCCGGGAAACTTTTAACTCTGACATCAGTACTCCTGTGGTACAAAAGTCAGTTAAAGTTAGGTAGATCTTGTACTCAATGATTTAATAAAGTGAACTAATATTTCATGAGTTACAACTCCTATGTGTCGCCTCGCCGAGCGATCAGAGAATCGTCAGTTACGACTGGAAGAAAGTTGTGTCGTCTGGTCATAACAACAACCAACGCAGAAAACTATAAGACGGTGTAAGTACTATTGAATATGTTAAGGAAAAAGGAGTGAGAGAGATGAAAGGCTCTAGAAAGCTATGCAGACAGTTCTACGAGAAGAGGAACGGTTTTGCGTGGAAGTTGCTTGGATTTCGCAACAGCACTGGGGGACAGGCGCGCAGAAACTGCCCAGGAACTGCTGAGGCAGCCACGCAGTGGAGCAGTGACGCCGCAGCACTTGGGCACGTCGGCCCATCTATCTTCTGCCCGTGACGCAATATCGGCTTGAATGTCTCCCGCTGGCGCGAGTGGAAAGTCGTGGGAGGGCTCGTCCAGACGGCTGCCTACCCACTCGAAACGCCGACATGAATGCGTCTTGCAGCGAGTTTAAGTAAACTGAGCGCTGTTATCAGTAAATACTCCTTAATTTACCAAACTATAGCAACAATATCCAACTACCATTTAAACTATAGTGGCGTATTTCGTTTTAGCCATCGTGGCACAGACAGTGAAATAAATAAGAAAATATAACGATAAAATGTGCCTTCTGTCGCTGAACAAAGTTTTTACTTTGTCAATGTAAGAAGACACAGCTTCATCATGTGGGCTTTAGTTGTTATACAACGACCTCCACTGCAATGTCAGTATGCAAGAAACACATATCAACGGAAGTTACAGAGCATCATTAACTGCAGTGTACGCAATGGTGCTGGAGTATACACACAATTACACAAGAATGTATGTAGGTTTTAGATGAAACTAATGAAAATGACTATCCACAATGGAAAACTGATCTGTCCCATCAGAAATTAATAGCACAAAATCGTGCACATGGTACAGATGCACACATAAAACGCACTGGCTATGAGAAAGTTAGGCACCATAGCTTTGAATTTGTCAGAAAACCTTCCTACAAAAGAGAAGACCTTTAACATTAATTCACAAACCAGAGAAAGCTAGCTTCAAAATTAATTCACAAACCAAGTCAATCTGATAAGTTCAATCAGCTGAATCAAAAGACTAAACATTAATTCAGCAAAGTCCTAACAATATTCAGAAATTCCTCCACATATAGACACACACACACACACACACACACACACACACACACACACACACACATCAACACATTACAGCTAAGATACTTCACCTCTGTTTCTTTTCCAACTTTTCCTTTCCTCGTCAGTCAACAAATCTCATACACGCAATCTGATTACATCTATGAATTCGCTATTGATAAACTCAGTTAATCTGTCGTATCAACAAATGGTTATCGCATATGGTATAAAAAGTTTTTTGCATGTGTATTCTTGCACAATATGTATAAAACCTGCATGATTGTTAAACAATTCATTTATGTCTTTTAACTTGATACACTAATTTACATGTTC
The DNA here is from genome assembly GCF_023897955.1 of Schistocerca gregaria. Classification (NCBI taxonomy): domain Eukaryota; kingdom Metazoa; phylum Arthropoda; class Insecta; order Orthoptera; family Acrididae; genus Schistocerca; species Schistocerca gregaria. The sequence continues at coordinate 309,583,648 of NC_064923.1, read as the reverse complement.
AGATTCCGCCACTGACAAGAATAGATGACATAATTTTTTCTTCTGCAGGATATGCAAACAAAAATTGCTTAAAGGTTAAGTTGTATTGAGTAGTATTTAAGTTATTAAATGTTCACGTAATCTGTCACTTTCTTTGAAATTTGTAATTTTATCTTATATAGACACACACACACACACACACACACACTACAGCTAAAATACTTCACCTCTGTTTCTTTTCCCAACTTTTGCTTTCTTCTGTCAGTCAACTTATCCCATAAACCCCATCTGATTACATCTATGAGTTCGCTATTAATAAACTGTGTTAATTTGTCATATTAACAAATGGTTATGGCATATGGTATAAAAAGTTTTTTACATATGTATTCCTGCACAATATAGTAGAATTCATGCATGTCTGAAACCTGCATGATTGTTAAACAATTGACTTATGTTATGTAACCTGATACACTAATTTACATGTTCAAATTCCACCACTGACAATAATAGATGACATTATTACTTCTGCAGGATACGTAAACAAAAAAATGCTTGAAGGTTAAGTTGTGTTATATAGCGTTTAAGTTATTTAGTGTAACTGTACTAATTAAATATTCACGAAATTTGTCACTTTCTTTGAAATTTGTAATTTTTTTGTCAACTGTGTATGTTAATATAACACTGTAAACAACACTGGGACCTACGTCAATGCGTTTTTATATACACAAGAAATCACCAAAATTCATTCGTGTACTACTAATTTTAAATAAAATTTACATATACTCTTTTGTAAATCTGTATATATTTCACCACACTTTCCTAACTGCTGCGGTACTATTCCACAGAACGGTCAGCTGCCCATTTATCGTTGAAATGCTTTTTTTTAATTGTAACTAAACGTTTTACTCCATCAACAATGTGTATATGTATCCAGATCCCGCTCCAGCTACTGCCGGCTCTGGGTGCTGACGAGTCCACTCCATTTGGGTCGGTCCTCCCACCATTTTTCTACCTCCACTTGCTGCCAGGTCACAGCTCTCCTTTCCACAGATATTCTCACTCCCGTTGTCCACCGTGTTCTCGGGAGCCCTCTAGGTCTTCTTCCATCCATCTTTAGTTCTTCCATAATTTTAGGGAGCCTCTGCCCACGCATCCTCTTAATATGCCTGTATCATCTTACTCTCTTTTTTTCGATGTCTTCTCTCATACTTTCTTGTTGAAGGTCCTTTCTAATATCTACATTCATTACTCTGTCCATTCTTGTTTTTCCCTTAACTGCTCTGAGAAATTTCATTCCCCCTGCTTGCAGTCTGCTCCAGTCCTTTTCTGTCATTGTCCATGTTTCTCCTCCATAGGTGACAATAGGGAAGTAATAACTCTTATACATAAGGACTTTTGCTTTTTCTGAAACTTCCTTATTCCAAATCAGGTTTTTTATTGTTTCGTAGAAACTGTCCCCTTTCTGTAACCTCCCATTAATGTTGTTGGTTATTCTTCCATCCCTAAATAAGTGAAACTGTCTACCACTTTGAGGGATTCTCCATTCAAAGTAAAATTTCCTTTGATCCCTTTGTCTCTTCCAAATACCATTACTTCACTCTTATCTTTATTTATTTTTAATCCATACCTTTTCATTATTTCCGTCCACGCATCAAGTTGTAACTGTACATCCATCTCTTTATCGCTCCACATTACCATATTATCTGTAAAAATCATCTTTTTGTCTTTTTCTTTTACTATATTTTTAACTGTCCTACTCATTCCCTCCATCACAACATTAAAATGTGCAGGAGATAGAATACTTTCTTGTTTAAGTCCTTGTCTTATTTCGAAGTATTCAGAGTTCTCCAATGGTGTTCTAATTCTACAATTGTGTTCTCTGTACATTGTCTTTAGCACATTAATGTAGTCATCTCTATACCTATTTTCTTTATTTCTTCCCATAGTCTTTTCCTGTTAACTGAGTCATATGCCTTTTCTATGTCTATACAAACCATTATCAACGTTTTGTTATACTCCCAACTTTTTCCTATCAGTTGACGGAGTGATTCGGTCACGTGCGACTGAAATTATATGGCTCTGAGCACTATGGGAATTAACGTCTGAGCTCATCAGTCCCCTAGAACTTAGAACTACTTAAACATAACTAACCTAAGGACATCACACACATCCATGCCCGAGGCAGGATTCCAACCTGCGACCGTAGCGGTCGACCGGTTCCAGACTGAAGCGCCTAGAACTGCTCGCCCACATCGATCGGCTGAAATTGTATGCCAACATCAAGTTGAACCATAATTTCCGACTCACGCTCGTCAATTCATTGTTCTAAACCTTGCGTAATATCATCAACAGTTTTGCTGATGATTTCCACTTGGCTCTCGCAGATGTTGTGCGCCTTGTCAAGCTGGTCCACTTTATAATCTAAATTTGAAACCTGTTGTGGCCCCAGGACCTGATGAAGTATCACTGGACATGATAAGAGCAGCAGGCCCAGTGGGAATGCAGTGGCTGTATAGAGTACTATCAAGTGTTTGGAGAAATAGTACAATACGTGATGATTGGAGAAGAGGAGACATTGTCCCCATCTTCGGAAAAGGCAAAAAAATACTTTGTAAAAACTACATAGGAATAACCCTTATGAGTATTACAGCTAAGATTTTTGAAAGAATTTTACTAAATCGAATAAGTGAAAAGATAGAAAAGGAGCTGAGTGAAGAACAGCACGGATTTAGGAAAGGAAGAAGCAAGAATTTCACTCCACCAACAAGCAATTTACTATTTAGCCTAAGGTGATCCTGATTTCGAAGACATTTCAGTTTCACTCGCAGTGTTGTACAAATTGATGGATACTTCCACAGCGAGGTTGGTCTGTATCACACATGGTGAAATTTGCACGCAGCCATTTTGAACTAACTTTTAGAGCACAATACTGCAGAAAATACGATATGGTGGATTGTGACAATGAAGGAATCAGAGGAAACAGCACAGCGACCAGTTCATAAAGCAAAAAATTTTTCTAGGCTTGTACCTTTATTTTCGGGTTAACCTCCGATAAAAATTAACAGATAAAATGATACTAATAATTATAAGTTCATGCTTGGATGTTTGTTAATGCTTGGAAGGTTATGAATAGCTGTTTTTAACTTCTAACATGCAGCAGTGTAAAAGTACACTCTTAAGAAAAAACGGAACACCTTGAACGACCAGAGATAGAGGTTCCTATTCACAGGACGTCTACATTAGTCTTTTCTGGAGAAATTATTAGCATCAAAGTCACCTCGGTTCAGTATGTAACCTGTTGCCTAGTAGGCACCTGACAGCTTGTTCCATGCGTGAGGCCATCGACGCATATAAGGCAGAAAATAGCGTCCTGTGGTATAGCCATCCATGCTGCATTCACCTGGTTCCAGAGTTCATCTGTGGTGGCTGGCGTTGGGTTATTTCACCATATCCCACGCATTTTCAGTTTTAGACACGTCTGGTGGTGTGGGAGGCCAGGGCAAAAGGCTGACATCCTGTGACACCAAGAAGGGACATGTTCACGCATGTGATGGTGCATTGTCTTGGTGAAAAATGGCGTTTTGGGTATTGCGCAGAAAGGGTATGGGTACGGGTTGCAGGATGTCATTCACATAGGTCATACTGGTCACAGTGTTGTGGACACGCACGAACTGTGATTTATGATTGTACCCAATAGCACCCCACACTTAAGACCTTGAGCTGACGCTATGTGTCTTGTGCGAAGACAGTCACTGTGAAGCCGCTCCGCCTGTCTGCCGCGAATCAAAATGGGACCATAATTTGCGAAGAAACAGACTCAGGATTCTTCCGAAAACACTATCTGATGCCATTCCTGTTCCCAGTGACGTCGTTCCATGCACCATTGCCTTCTAGCATGCCTCTGTACATTCGTCAAAGGTAGGCGGAAAAATGTACCACGCGCACGTAATCCATGTCGTTATAAACGTCGCCGGACTGTCACCCCTGACAGTGAACTATGTGTTCCACTGTTGCGCCAGAGCCGAGGAGGACGTGTCCTGCAATGCCATTCGGATGAGGTGTCGATCTTCTCAGGAGTGGTCTGATTGGTGAAACCTGACCCATCTCGTGGTGTTCTACTGCTTTCCGTGAACCACTCGGCACACACCCGTTGCACTGCCGAAATACTTCGTCTCACACTTCCCAGGTGAATGCATCAGATTCTCTCATGCCAATAATGCACCCTCTTTCAAACTAACTTGTTTGACTGTATGGTTCGCGCATACGGCTGTGAGGCATCCTGCACGCCCACTCCAGTCACGTTGATACATTACCTTCGATTTACAGAAACAACGAGAGCCGCAGGAACATTTTATCGATAAGTGGTGTTGCGCCGCGATATCGATGTTGACGTTGAACCCCCGAGCCACCTCGGGTTCAAATGCTAATCATTTTTGCAGAACATTCTAACATATGTGTGCTGTGAATATGAAAGTCCTGTCTCTAGTCCTTCAAGGTGTTATGTTTTTTTCTGAGCATGAGTGTAGTTTGAACCTTTGTCTCAAGAGCTGCTGGTCAGAATGCCTTATTGTGGAGGCGGAACGAGCAGCATCAGACAGCCTGTTTTGCTCATGTTGGAACGAGAGAAGACCGTCATGAACTGTATTCTGAAGCTTCAGGCTCACTGAGGAATCTTTTTGGATTATATCAGTTTTGTCGACTTCAGCACTTGAGATCAGTAACTTGGATTTCTCTCCCTGGCCAAAACTTTTCCCACCAGAAAGAAGGACCATCAGGGTTTACCGCGTCGTCAAGGACGAAATTATTAGAGATAGAGCACAAGCTCGGGTTGGGGGAAGAGTGAGAAAGGAACCATGCTGATATCTGTCTTAAGAGATTTAGGAAAATGGCGGAAAACGTAAATCTGGACTACCCGATCGAGATTCGAATTATTGTTCTCCCAGACTCCAGTTTGGTATCCCCATCTGAATCGGTTTCTTCCAGACTATTTCGCTCTAGAACGAAACGCTGAAGAAATTGTTGTTCTCCCAGGCTCCAGTTCAGTGTCCCCATCTAAATCGGTTTCTTCCAGACTTGTACGCTCTTGAACGAGACGCTAAGGATAAAAATGGTTCAAATGGCTCTAAGCATTATGGGACTTATTATCTGAGGTCATCAGTCCCCTAGACTTAGAATTACTTAAACCTAACTAACCTAAGGCCATCACACACATCCATCCCCGAGGCAGGATTCGAAGCTGCGACCGTAGCAGCACGGTTCCGGACTGAAGCGCCTAGAACCGCTCGGCCACAGCGGCCGGCAAAGGATAAAAGAATGATTTCACAGGTTCACCGCTGGAGGTGCGCTGCACTAGTATCAAAAGAAACGATATACTGCAGCTACCGAGCGAGGTTATAAATAACTGGCGTAGTAATAAGACACTCAACTTACACTCGGGAGGACAACGGTTCGAATCTCGATCAGGCTGTCCAGATTAAGGTTTTCAGTGATTTGCCTAAATCGCTCAGATACATCGGGACTATGAGAAACCAGCGGCGAGGAGTCAAAATGTGTACCGGTCCAGAACTCGAACCAGGGGGATCCTGCTTAGTAGACAGCTGCCTTAACTAGTGCGTCACCCGAACGTGCTGTTTATCGCAAATGCGCGGACTCTGTCGGTACAGTGCCCGGTGAACCCACACATCCACTAGCGCCTCCTATCTGCAGTCCTCGTCCATGTCACCCATTCTCGATAATTTTAGATCCCCGCCGGAAGTCGAATGTAAATGTCCGAAAGAACAGACACCATGCATTCATATAATAAATCGGTTATAGCTAGTGCCAGGTTGGTTCAATTGAAAGAGATCCACCCGTATTCCTTCCCCATCCTGCTCCAGTCAGAGCTTGTGTCTTATTTCTAATGACCTCGTCACCGATGGGACGTTAAACCATAACGATCCTTACAAAGTGTGAGCTAGCTCCACAAAGATATTCGGGCTCACATGCGGTTCCTCTTCGTCGAAATGTCTTGGCTCAAACTCGTCAACCGGTTGAACCGCACGTGTCACATTACGCGCCCTAAATTGGACACTTGTGACCCTTTGTTAAATTGTCTGGCTGATTGCAAGTTTTCTAAATTGTATGAAGTTAATATGACATATAATAAAAGTAATGGTAATATCGGGAACTAAATTAACGACCAGTAAATAATGTAGGCCACAAAGTTGCGATTTAGTTAGAATAATGTTTATTCAGAAAGCAAACTAGTTGCGAAAGTGGTCGTATTTAGAATTACTACTACACTCGAGCACATCCATTTGAAGCAGTTCGATCATTCACAATCTCATCGCGAAATACAAGTTCACTGCTCCACCTCGTTAACGATGCGGAAAGTTTGAGTACACACCAGGAGAGCGGCTGCTCACCGCTCAGAGACTATGTCCCACAATAACACACAACGAGAAATTATCTAAGTCGTTTCACTTCCTAGCTGCCTAAAGACCGACTGTCCGCTTTCACGTCTCAATCCGAACTGTCCACTTCGGTGTCTGCAGCCGAACTGCCCGCTTTGGCGTCTGCACGAGCACTGCCCTCTGCCCGTCTCCTACCGCGTTTCCCGCGCGCCGAACATCTTCGCCCAACTGACTAGCGCAGTCCCCTTTCCTGAAGCCGTCCATCTGATTGGCTACAGCTTATTCTCCATTACTTTACATTTTAACATATTTAAATAATCAAAGTTTGACCACCTTCACGTTCTAAATAGAGTAACAATAATATCCATTAAATAATAAACTTGAAATTTTTTTACATGTAACCAGTACAATTTCCTTGTTAACTTTGAATGTCACGGCCAGTAGCCTTGTAGCAATGTCCTTTCTGATAAATAAGCAAATAACTAAAGTAACTATTATACACTAAATTTTACAACAAATATTCTGTTACTTAATGAGTCAATAAGGTGTCGTGCTGTCATCGTTCAGTGTGTTTTGTGTGTAGAAATGATGATCTGATGCTTAACTGAAAATACTGATAATTTAAATTTACTATGTCTTTTAAACAAATGAAGTTACGTAGTTGATATTTACAACGTTTGTCATTTTAATGATTCGCTTCTATATGGAATGTCGATCGTTAAGATTGACCAAAGCGTTCAGATTTTAACATTCAGGTCTTTGTTACAAAACTTGTTAATTTCACTTTGACAGTAAATCCTAAACCATTATAGGTATGATCGATATTCAAGTTGGGATATTCAAGTTGGGATCACCATGAAAATTTATGGACGATGGCAGATTAAAATTACTGTTTTCTTGATTCCCTGCATTACTACAGAATTAAATAGTTTCCATAAATATTACCCTTTATAGCCGATCTTAGGTACGCCATATTTAACACTGCTACGTCTCCTCGGCCACAAATGGCCTCTACTGAGTTTCCCTTTGACGTAGGCTCTCGTCTGTCTCACTCGCACACTACAGTGCTTAGGTCTCAATAGACAATAGACGCCTGTGAGTTCCCCATCTCGTGGTGAATCTGCGCCCTTTGTGACAAGCGGTCCTGGACGACAGTGTGCGTTTCACAATTCCTGCAGGCTGACTCTTTCAGCCATATATGTAACTGAGAGCGCAATGCTCGTTAACTCACAAAAGGGATGCAATTTTTAACTATCAATGCCTAAAGTGAACTGAACAACTGCGGTATGTTCCTAAATAAGTTCACGCAGTACGAGACGTCAGATATTCATGCAGTTAGTTTCTTACTCCTCAAACGCCTGGATACTTACACACATGATGCCGAGAACGTCGCTGCAACGGTTAAACAATGGTGACAAGCCGAAGTCGTGGTAGTTCATTGCTACCTCTTCTAACTTGGAGACGACGTTTTGGGAACGTCGTGTCTGACTTTTCTCACTTCCTACCGGGTAATCGTGTTGCTGTACTTTTCAAATGCCAACTTACAACAATATGTAACTGCCGTGTCGAAAGGCGAAAGTGTCTCTCATAAACAATATTCGATCTTAAGTTGAGCCAGCAAAGTAACTGTTGATCTGTTATTGATCTTGTCAATTATTGATTCACACATGAAACATATTTTGGCGAAGTTCGCCGTAATTGTCCATATAAAAAAAAAGGATTTGTTCTTGTGTATAATTTGTAGCTGAGCCAGCTGCTTTATGAACACGTATCAGTAAAAGCGTTGCGTATTGAATCGTAGATTTGTTTGATTAAAGGTGGTAGAGTACTACATTTTACATTACCCACAACTAAATTAGGTTTTCGTGTAATAAATAAGGAAATAAATATAACAATTTTCTGACAGCACTCACGCGAAGTGTTGCAGACTTACCTCCTTCAGTGCTTTCTCTAGCATAGCTCTGGTTTCTTCATTCATTTCTTGAACTGCAACAAAGATAAGGACATTAATTCATATACTATTATGACAAATTTCAGTTTAATAGTAACAAGAGAGATTATATTAATAATTACGTTACTTTGCACTTCATAGTACACAACCTACAATTAGTACCCTCACGTGTTAGAGGAAAGAGAACAGGGTTATGGAAACGTCTATAACATTCTTTAAGATTACTGGCCATGCATTTGGGTGCACAGCAGATCATTTATTATGCGAATTATGATCAACCAAAACGTCGTTTAACGAAAAGCGTCCGAGTCGCCAAATTCACGTTTGCACGCGCGCTGTGTAGCGCTTCTGACGAGGCTGGGCTGGCCAATTGGAGAGTTTCTTCTTCCTTGCCAATTGTCGTTCTTGCTGTTCTGTGTTCGCATCTGAAACTTCGCTTGTGACAGATCGTTCTGTTGTGCTATTCGCAGTGGTGAATGAACGTAAAGGCGTTGATCTTAGTGTTCCCTGTAAACTTGAAATGATACATCAGTTGAAGAAAGGTGTTAACAGAGCATGAAAAAAAAGCTTGGGCTACTGTCAAAGACACAGCAAAAACTTGAAATAAGCTCCTTCCTTCAGATGAGTCTGTCACCGTAACCTGAAGAGTCACCAAACAGCGAATTCGTATACACGCTGGCTGGGCTGGTTAAGGAATCTGCAGCACTTGAAAAAAAAAAAAAAAAAATGCTAGCAGGAAAATATTCAAGACTGGTTCGAATGTGATACCCTGGCTGTCAAACTAATGACGATTGCCAGTCCTATCGACTACAATGACCCTTACAACGACGAGGAAGAGCTTAGCGACAACGTTATTGCTGAAAAAGAACCATTCAGTGGAGAACCTTTTCACTGCTTTCCAATGGTGATGAAGTGGAAAAAATAAGAACAATGTAACGCTGTCTTTAAAACACTTGCGGGTAGCAGCAAAAACAAATTTTGGACTCCTTTTCTTTAACTGTAGGCCTCCTTTAATGACCATTTGGAACCATTCAGAGGACGATATGTAGTCAGTTCTGTGTGTTATTTGGAAGATATGATTTCGTAAGTTATCCGTTATCTGAGAAATCAGTAATCCGAATACTTTGTTCCTAACTGTTTCGGATAATCAAAGCGCTACTGTAAATCTGGATTGACAGTGATGTGAGGCAGCTTTTATATTTGCCACGTATGTTGCACGTTTTCGTATCCGTTACAAGAAAGTACAAGTCGAAAATCTGCACCAGTAAATTTATGGTTACCAAATATTTTAGTTTCATTAAACTATTATACTTGTCATGTAATGCGTTAACTGAAGACTATTCCTCTCATTTTTGAGACTGTCATCTGTTACAATTTCTGTCTAACATTATCTACAATCTGATCTGATAAGACGTAGATTATAGACGCTTTTCAGGATCAAATCTTCAATGAACCCTTGACACAGACGTCACCCTTCTTAGCCACACATAGAAATCTGCTTGGTTTTACAGCTTACAAGCAACATTTAAATGTGGCATTAAATCTGAGAGAAGTTTCAGGATTTTACAGCAAATTTTGTGAAGTAATTAAAATAATTAAGTTCAACAATTATTTACATTTCATTTCTCATCAAATTATGAGGAAACACTTTCTTTCTGTATATACTGTATATTGTGTTAAACATGCCTACATTTATTAATATGGCCAATGACATTAGTGCGAGGAGCTCATGATATTGATTAGGAGTGATACAGTCACTGTGAAGGTAACAACTATCCAAAGTTACGAAATTTTGTAAATGCCACAACAGTCACTGATCGCAAATATTTGTTTATTCAGTTACCGGTTTCGATCATTTTGATCATCTTTAGACTGATTTGTCTTCATGGCATTATCATGTCGAGTTAAATCATGAGAAAATAGTAACCACTCATGTCCCATAATATCTGGTCGTCGCTTGCGTAAGACATATCTATCTGAAGATGATCAAAGTGATCGAAACTGCTAACTGCTGAATAAACAAATATTTGAGCTCATGATATATGTGGCAGAAAGTGGACTTTCCAGTTCCTCATCTATTGTCTGCTGAATTGAGTAAAACTCAACTTCACTGACTAGTTGGGCTTTTAACTTTACTGATTCTTCATTAAATATAGTATCCGTGACTGGCCCATATGATTTTGGAGAAAAAGCTAATAGTTACTGAAGGCTAAAACCATGCCGTCAGAAAATTTTACTGAATAAATTCATGGTGCAGTTTCTACTCATTCGGCGAGGCTCCTTCGAGTTTCGTGTATTTAAAAGAGACATTTGATGGAGACGCACGTAGGGAAGCTGCTATCAACCTGAAGAATGATTTAACTACCATAACGCTTCATTCCTCGTCGTCCCATGGACGGCTCCACTCGTCGTCGTCCCATGCACAGTAATGAGTATGTGAGTTCCTGAGTGTTGCGCGCAGCTTATCCAACCAGTTATGCACATCGCGTTACTCTTAGCTACTTTGCGAGGTCGCGCTAACCATTCGCATATCCCTTAATGTAATATACTTCATACTAATTTCACGTTTGTTGCATGCCACTTGCCCGTTGTTACCTTTTTATTGGCCAGTAGTGTAGAACTAAAAAGACTGTGTTGATCTGCTCATGTACAGGGTACGAACTGGAACATAAAGGCGGCAAAAACCTTTTTAAAGAAACTTCCTGGGCTAAATACCTAGGTTCTTTCAGAGAGTCAAATTCACCAGTTGGCGTAAAACAGTGAACAGAGAAACTTGTTGCTTATGCGATTGCACAAGCTTGTTGCAGCGATGAGCTGAAGATAACGATGATAACAATCATAGTTACAGCAGCTAGAATTCTCGCGGACACAATTTTCTGGATCGGTAAATCTTGTGTGAACGGAGAAATGCACACTCTCTCACACGACTGATGTGCAAACCGTGTGCTAGTGTGGTTCTCACAATTCTTTTCAGTACGTTCGTAAATGTAAAAGCCTGTTCCGTCCTTACCAGTGTTGGGGGTCTCTTCTAAACATATAAGCAGATTATATTAGAACTGATGTGAATCTTCAAGTTTTCGCGGCGCATAGACTGCTCCATTAAATTTCGGGAATGCAGCTGCATTCCCGAAATTTAATGGAGCACTATATTAGAACTATTTTGCAGAACATTTAGATTACAGTTATCGACTTTACTCGTTTGTGTACATAACCAGTCATCCCTGCGTACAGTAGCCTTTCATACTTAAGATTTCGATATCCCACTGAGAAAATAAAATGGGAAATCTCTCGCTTTCAGTGGATATGTTTGGGAGGGTTCTTTTGGTTGTGATCGAAATTCCGGTGGTGCAAATCCCCTTCCAAATACTGACTATTGAAAAAACCCTTGTCACCCTCCTAGCTTACTGTACCTGCCTTAGAACGACTGAAAACTGACTGCTCTTACATGTGGAGCAGGTACGCAAGAAGAGAGAAGGAAAATATAGGAAGGAAGCTTGCAGGTTAAAGTCTACTTGACATCAGGATCATTAGTGGAGCACACAAAGTAATAAGAGATTCAGCTGTGATCCTAATGAAGGAAACATCCTAGTATTCATCTGGAATGATTTAAAGAAACCATCCAAAACCACAATCAGGATTTTTTTAAACAGTCAGTTACATTCTTCCTACTGGAAGCAAGCTGGCGGCAGCCATATTAACACTCTTAGTCATTCCATTTAAAATTTACAAATTCATACAAAAAATTTAAGGTAAAACAGATGACAACCCTCATGACAGAATGAGCGGTGTACCGTAGGTCTCTAGAAGAGCTTAGCATTCCAAAAGATTGGAAAAGGGCACAGGTCATTCCCGTTTTCAAGAAGGGACGTCGAACAGATGTGCAGAACTATAGGCCTGTATCTCTAACGTCGATCAGTTGTGGAATTTTGGAACACGTATTATGTTCGAGTATAATGTCTTTTCTGGAGACTAGAAATCTACTCTGTAGGAATCAGCATTGGTTTCGAAAAAGACGGTCGTGTGAAACCCAGCTCGCGCTATTCGTCCACGAGACTCAGAGGGCCATAGACACGGGTTCCCAGGTAGATGCCGTGTTTCTTGACTTCCGCAAGGCGTTCGATACAGTTCCCCACAGTCGTTTAATGAACAAAGTAAGAGCATATGGACTGTCAGACCAATTGTGTGATTGGATTGAAGAGTTCCTAGATAACAGATTGCAGCATGTCATTCTCAATGGAGAGAAGTCTTCCGAAGTAAGAGCGATTTCAGGTGTGCCGCAGGGGACTGTCGTAGGACCGTTGCTGTTCACAATACATATAAATGACTTTGTGGATAACATTGGATGTTCTCTGAGGCTTTTTGCGGATGATGCTGTAGTATATCGAGAGGTTCTTGCAATGGAAAATTGTACTGAAATGCAGGATGATCTGCAACGATTTGACGCGTGGTGCAGGGAATGGCAATTGAATCTCAATGTAGACAGGTGTAATGTGCTGCGATCCTTTATCATTTAGCTACAATATAGCAGGTGAGCAACTGGAAGCAGTTAATTCCATAAATCATCTGGGAGTAGGCATTAGGAGTGATTTAAAATGGAATGACCATATAAAATGTCACCACTATGTTACCACTTTAGAAATCCGACCACTACGATGAAATATGTACACAGCTTACAGTTCCTACACCGCATCCTACTGGTTCTTATCAACTTCTGCCGATCATCTCCGCAACACATAACAGAAATTTAGTTCAGTGTCAATAAAGGGAATAGTCTCTCAAAAATACAACACTCAGATTTGCACGGAATCAAATGGAATGCATTTCCTTCAGTTAAACCTCGCCACTTCGATTATTTCAGTGAAACACCAACATCCAGATAGCAATGGACCCTGCAATCCAATGTAAGAGCTCTACCTATTGGGCACATGTGCGATTTCTTATAGACAACACTCGTCAAGAGTGTCTAAATAGAGTTCTACGCTGGTGCACTGGATAGCACTTTAGATTGCTTGTATATTCTTTCCATACCGGTAAAATATCTTGGTTGATCACTGAGTATCAGCAACTAATTATTTCAGAATCATGCTTTAGAGTACCTCCGCACCAGAGGGCACCCAATACCACCTACACCAGTGGGGAATACTGGCGACTTCTAGATTCCACGAGCTCCAGACCGCTCCACAAAACTATTTAACTTTCAGACCTTTTGACCAGTCACATCTCAGCGACAGGTTTTTGCAAACACATGCCTCCCTGGGAATCTTACTAATACCTGGTCGAGTCTTTTAAGTCTACTCCAAAATCCATTAGGAGGATTGGGGGAAGAGCAGCACATCAGCTCCAGGCTAGAGAAACTTCCTTCCCCAACATACTGATTGTGGAGTAGACAATAGCTACAAGAACACACAGTTTTGGCCACAAAATGATATGTTAGCAGTAGGATGTGAGTGTTAGGAGATGAGTGGGATGCCAGCTGGCGAAGGGAATGGTGACTGAAGCCTTTTTTTGGTACTGAATGGGATGGACTGGGTAGGTTGTCACTAGAAGGAGGGGTATGTCTCAGGAATGACTTCATGGTGTGGAGGGGGGAGGGCGATTGAAATTACTTGGGCAATGATATGGAGAATTAGATGATAAAGAGAAAGACAGTGTTGATAGATGAGCAACAGAGATTTTAACCCTATTTGTGAAGAATGAGATTCTAATACCTAAGTGCTGCCCCAATTTCCTTCGTTACAGTCCAAATGATGATTTGACGCTGATGTATGCACTTCCTGACAAAAGAAGTGAAGCACCCAAAAGACATTCTCGGATGTCAATGTAACTTTCAACATGTACACAGTATTTGTGAGTATGTAATTGATTAAAGTTCCAATTCTCTGTGATACGTAAAACGGATACAAGAATGCATTGTTACTAGATCTGGTAGAGTTTACAAGGGGCATAAACAGCAGCAGATTTTGATTTACTGTGAAGGACACAGACACGCCACCTACTCAGGTGGTAAAGGGCTGTCAGCAGTATGAATAGTGCCTCATTGTGGGTTTTGTGCAGTATTCAGGTTTGTGGGGCATTTGAATGTGGCTATGGCATAATTCTGCCCTGGAAGGGCATGTCAGGGCAGGCATACTCATCGTCAAAGTTCTGATCGACCACGTTTCATACCATAAGGGAGTATCAGTTGGACCGGGTAGTTACCAACACATTGGTAGGCTGCCATTAACACCACAGCACATACACCTGCATTAGAAGTAGTATTGCGACTTGGAAGCATGGACTGGTGATGAATGGCATCGGATTGCGATTAGAGATGAATTGAGGTTGTGCTATACCACAGATGACCGTCGTCAGCGACTATGGTGGCGACCTGGAAAGAGGTCTCATTCTTGCCATGTTTTGGAGAGGTATGGAAATGTTGTTCATGGTGTCATGGCGTGGGGAACCATCAGGTACGACTTCAGGTCACATACGACAGTGACTGGGACAACTCTGAAGGCGTAATTGCACGTGATGGGCATCCTGCACGCTCATGTGTTATGTCTCATGTGACAATATCGTCATGCCTTCTTTCAGCAGGACAGTGGTCATTCACACAGGACACATGTCTCTATAAACTATCAGCATGACATTTAAGTATTGCCATGTCCAGGAAGATCCCCAGATCTATGCCCAATAGAACATGTGTGGGTCCAGCTCAGACATCAACTCTGTCCCAGCGCCATCCAGTATATTGAGGACCATGTGCAATATTTGTGGGCCAGTTTGCTTCTTGAGAAGATACGGTAGATTTATGACCCTCTTCCCAACCAAATCAGTGCATACGTCCAGGCTGGAGGGGGCACAACGTCATACTGGTAAATTGGTTCATACTAGCAAGTTGTGTTAATTTGACTACATTTTGTAATCACTGAAACAACATCGCATACTGTACCAACTCGTAAAGTTTCATTTCGACCCCCCCCCCCCCCCTTCTTATGGATGCATCAAATTTTTTGCCAGGCAGTGTAGGTAGATGACTGCTCTGCAACAGAGACAGTCGCTGCCACGCGACAGCACATTTAGCCAGCGCCACAAGGCACCCACCGGCGGCGTGCCTGCGGCTCTGGAGCTGCTGTTGCGCCTCGCGCGCAGCCTGCTGCACGGCGCGACTCTTCTCCGCCATCTGCTGCGCCCTCAGCAGCTCCTCCTCCCGCATTTGTTCCAGCATCGCTGACAGCTCCTCACTCTGACAGAAACACAAAGTCAAATGTAGCGATAGCGAACAAGTTCAGTATTAGGAACAAATTAATTTGTTCATGTAGAATTGTTGTATCTATCTATGTAAATTGTTCCATGCTTGAATCTTATTTCGGCTCTAATTTCCTTACTGTGTCTTCTCAAAATTTGCTTTTCAATGGTATTCCTTCTTTTGTTGATCTTGTTCTTCAAATTATAGCGTTACAGAGTTTCAGATATACAGGGTGATTCTCATTAACGTTTCAAAAACCACCAAGTGACGTAGACGATGCTGAGACAACTTATTTTATATACGCTGAGACAAGCGATTTGATATAAGACACATTGGGCGGCAAATGTCGGGAAATACCCTGAAAGTGGATGACAAATATTGAACATGTAACGTCACCAGTTGATGTACATCGCCTTTGAAACGTTAATAAAAACCACCCTGCCTACAGGGTCATTTCGCGATGATGTTACAGACTTTCAGAAGGGTAAATGTATCAATCTGAGGTAAGGACCCTGATCTACTAGCGACTGGGTCGAAAGTTATAAGCGAAAATCGTTCTGATGCCTCTGACAGTGGAACAAATGTGCCAGTACTGTTGTTGCTAAGACTGTTGGGTAGGCAACTTGGAGACATGGTAGTATGGACGAAAACAAGGAAAAAATCTAGTAAACATGAGCTCTAATAGCATACCTTGAGAAGTATCACCACTTCTCTTCTACTGAACGAGTGGCCACAGCTATTAACATATGCATTTTAGCGCCAATATTTACTCGCTATTTTATTTTTCTTGTTCGAATTACTAATAAAGATACATGTAGTCCACTGTCAGGGGTACTAGAGCGATTTTCTCTAATAACTTTCGACTTCGCCTTTCTGACCAGAGTCCCTTACTTAAAATTGATCCATTCACCCTTCTCTATCGTTCCTGAAAGTTTGTAACACCACGTCTGAACCAAGTTGTAAATATTTTATGAGGATGGGTATTCTTTTCATACATTTAATGTGCTTATCTTTTACAGAGTGATATTCATAATATTTTAACCTGACATATTTACATGCTACCAGAACTGCTGATGATGGCAACGCAGGGTTACAAGCAGCTGATAGTATGCAGAGGTGTGACACTTCTTTCGTTTCCAATGTCTCTGTCTTTTTTATCTAATAAGACATCGAAGAACTATATTTGTAATTGAACAACACACGTCGCAGTGGCATTCTGGAGACCTACAAAATTCGAGTAGCGTAATATTACGTTTCTCACGACTTGCAATGGAATTTTTCGCATAAAAAGGAGAAAATCTTCGAAATGAGGACGTCAAGACCAACAGCACACTGTGTGTTCTGCCCACTTCCTGTCCACTGCATGTAAAACTGCCTTTTGATTCATACTTAAAACAAAACCATAGTCTTACTTTACTCCACACAATTTTAACACTCATAAAAACATATAATTCTGTGATCATGTATGTAGCCTCCTAAGAAGACAACTTCCCTAAGACCGTCACTAACACATGTTTCAAATTAATTCAGATGGATTTCTATCCATTCCTTACATATGTATTTCCTGTTCTTTCAAAACTGTTTCCTGCAAACTTTAATTTGTCTCTTTTCTTGCTTATAAAAAGTGTTAAATTGAGCACACATTCTTTTTGTTACTGTGTTCAAGTAGCTGTTGTAATTTGTTGGTATAGATTTCGCACTAAAAACAGTGCACGTTAGCACGCAGATATATTGTAGATTAAGCGCTGAAGGTTGTTCTAGTATTCTAAAATATGTTCAGGTGGTATAAATTCTTTCTTGTTTCTTTTTCCTGGCGTTTATCCTGTCTAGTACATGTTCACTTGTCTCTGTGGCCGGATGCCATTTCTGACAGTACAGTCATCAAGATTACCAATATGAGGAAAGCCATGTGCACCACCTGTCAGTGAACCATGTAAACTTTGTTCTGTGTTGCATCTTACTTAAGCTGTTTGTATATTGTATTCTCTGAGGCGAAAAGGGGTACACAGCCAGCACTTACCTAAGCATGTGTGGAAAAATACCCAAAACCCACACTCAGGCTGACTATCGTTTACTTACTGTGTCGATTCAATGTGGGTCCCACTCACTTTCCTGCCTTGCAAGCTAGAGCCCTGCAAGTTTAATACCCTCTTATATATATATCAATTTTTTCTACTTGCAAAAACCAAAATCATTCTAAGACGAGATTTATGTCTAGCAGTTTCAGTGTCACAGTTTGTTATAAATTACTGAAGTTGTTGTTACTATTTCGTTAAGATGCATTCTCAAAGATAATCTCGATGGCTTCCTTACTTTTGTGTGGCCAATGTACAGTTTTCCCCTTCATAAGACTTATGCACACTTGTTTGTACTTTTTCTGGTATTTACATTGTTCCATGTAATTCTGTTTGAGTTGTGCATTCAGTGAGCCAGTTTCTAGATTTTGATTTAGTTTTTCTTAATCTGACTTTGGAAGTTTGATGTTTCCTCTTATGTATTCTATTATGTACCTGAATTCTCTAGCTCTTCATACCAAAAATGTGGTCAGTTTTCATTGAGACAGAAACTGAGAGGTAATTACACATTCAACTCCTGTTGTGAGTCATCTGTTAGGTTTGTGGCTTTGATTTACCTTTATTTTCATAAATTTATGATGATCACTAATTAGTCATTTTTGTACATGGAATTTACAAATTTTTCATCACTTTCGTGATGCATACAGTTATTCATGTATTTATTCAAATACATCAGGGCACATTTCACAAAATCTGTACATATGTTATGATAATTCTGGCCATGTTTATGAACATTTCTCGACCTCTTACTGCTCATAGTTCCACTGTCTTAGACTTGCTGTCCAACAGATAATATTTATAGCACTGTATATGTGAATGGTGTTTTTGTGAAATCTATGTATTATCTGAAGATACTTTTTCTGTTCGCAATGCTGAAAAAATTAATCGGTTATGACTGACTGGATGCAACCATTAAACTAATAATTTTGAGTGTATTAATACGCATAAAAGGTAATCTCAGGCTGAAAATGAACTATTTCTGTTCCATACAGTTAACCCAACGTTCTGATTTGTGACAGACTCTGAATTTAACATTCTTCTACCATCAAGATTTTGGAATCTTAACTTGTAATACAACACTGTTTGAGAGTGGCTGAAAATAGAATTTTTATGCCTGGATTGAGAAACAAACATACAACGAAATTTCGAGACTCAATTGGGACTACCTTTCACAGTTACATTCATACTAAGTGTTTCATTTATTTTCATCGTAGTGGACCAGATAACTCTGCACTTACAAAAGCAAGACACATAAGGATCTAAATGAGTGAGTGCTTCATTTGTTTCGTATCACAAACTTGGTAGGACACTTTTGATTCTTTTTCTGTCTCTCTTAACTGAAACTAAATTCATGTCGTTCTTCTCGGTCACACATTTATGTTTACTAATGAAGTATGTTTACTGTAATAAAAGAGAAAGGGTAACAAACACAAACGGTAAGGTTCAATGAAAACATACCTCTTATAGTAAAAAATAAGAAAGATTTGGAACACATTAATTAATACAGAATTTGATTCAAGGTGAAATAAAGAAATGAGAAAAGTGAAGAACAGTAGTATAAGGGAGATTAAAATCTTGATAAAAAGCATTACTGGGTAACTGGGATTACAAATAATAGCCAAAGTAAGACTTGAAAAGCAGATCGAGGCAATCGAAAATGGCTTCCTTCATCGACAGAACTTAACCTGTATCAAGTATTTACAGGTAGCTGAGGGAGTGGTTTCTACAAATTTATGACTGGAGCAACATATTATGCGGAAAGCTAATGACAAACATTATGATACTTCAGGGAAGAAACTGGAAGCATTCGAAATGCGATGCCATGGAAGACTGTCAAAAAATGAAATATAGAGGTAAAATAAAAAGTTAAGAAGAACTATGACAAATAGGAGAGAAAAAAGTTTATGAGATAATGTCACTTTCTTTATCGTCAGGTTCGTCTAGTATAACGTTCTCGAGTTAGAAGCCAAGTGAGTTCATCAGTATGGCACGATATTTTGAAGAGTTCCACTCTCATCATGTTGTGAAAAGATCTTTTCCAGAATGTGATGGAAGCGACATTCATAAATATATTGCGCCATATCTCTGAACTCTCATTCTTTACGAACCTAAGAGCTTTTAATAACTTCATGAAAAAGTGCAGTTTAAAAAATCATATTTATAGTCCACCTGCAAAGAACGAAAGAATGGTTAACTTGGTACTGGTAGAAACACTCGAGGTTAAGCATTTTGGTGGTGCACAAGACTTTTAGTACTACGTAGAACATAATATTGAGCACACTGGGAATAGAAGACGTCTGGGGATGCCACGTGTGAGGATGCAACTGTACACATGAAAATAAAGGAAAGCTAGATCACTGGAACGGTTCCTGTGGGAAGAGGCATCAGATGAAGAGATAAATCTCACCTAAATTATTGACTTTGACACTGGAGGATGTATTCAAGCGTCTGCGATGGACACAAAAGATGTTTTAATACAAATGGAATATGTTTCAACCATCTTCATTTTGGAGATGATATCACCTACTTTAGCCATGACAAACGAACTGTTAACAATGATCTCAGAACTGACAGATGATTCCCAAGCTCTGGGCATCAAAATTAGCCTTCAAATGACCAAAGTCATGGTCCCTGCTATTATTATAACCTCCATGAAAAACCATGCTATGGATGTAGTAAACGATGCACTTATCTGTGACATAAAATCCAACTTGAAAAAGATAACCAGGCAGCAGAGATCAGCCAGGAAATTGGTCTCTTCTCGATGGCCTTCGAGAAACTTGATTATGTACTCTGTAAACATATGGACTGAAAACAATGACAATTGCAACAATCGTTGTAAATCGAAAGGGAAAAACATAGAGAGTAATGCTCTGAGTGAGTTTGACAGACAGGACTAAGAATGAAGAGATAAGGAGAAGAATAGAGGTATGTAACATTTTCGCGAGAATAGCGAGACTTAAGTGATGTTGGGCAGGACATGAGGCCAGGGACAACTACAAATGGACCAAAGAACTGTTGCAGTGGCGTCTAAGTAGGTCATAGAGGAGCATTGGACGTCCATTGGTGAGACAGAGGGACGAAATCTATGGACTGGATCCAAACAATCAAGCAAAGATAAACACCGTAATAGTTGCAGGAGGCCAATGTCAAGGAGTGGACATACAGAACCTAAACTAGAAGAAGATGAAGAAGGGGGTGAAAATAATAACACGTAACAGGAAAAGGTGGAGGACGCCATCATACCGGTGGGAAGGGAGACGGCAGCTGTACTGACCTCCTGTAGGCAGCGCTGGTGGGCCTCGCGGTTGCGCTGCAGCACGGCCTGCCTGGCGAGCGCCGCCTCCTCGCGGCTCAGCAGCCCCTGCAGGTGTTTGCGCTCGATGTCGGCCAGCTGCTGTTCCATCAGGCAGCGCGCCTCCTCCGCCAGCAGGCGCTCCACCTCTGCGGGATCCGCTAGACCGGCCGCGACGGCGCGCAGCCTGCCGCGAGCGTACGGCACTGACTCATCGATCGCTAATGGGTTTCAAATACATCAGTATGTGCGGGAGAGCGATAAATTCAGGCTCACTCTTACTATTAGGTGAAGATTTTTGCGCTCACCTGAGCTGATTTGAGACTGTTGCCAAAGGCGTCTGTTACTGGTGTTCATCACTCGAGCTGCCTAGCCATAGAAAGAATGACCTCAAGGAGTGTCAGTAGCATTAGTTCCAAGCTGAGGAAGTTACTATTATTTGTTGACGACACCAACACAGTAACAGCCTTTGTGTAGACTGTATGTTCGTTAGGCTTACACAGCAACAATAAGATTACATAAAATTCATCTGGGCTGCACACCAATGAACTGGCCACTTCTTCTAGCTGCCTTTATCAAGCTTTGTCATGCTACAGCAGCAATGCGCTTGAATGCAAATATACCGACATCTCTCCCACTCTTACAAGTACTCACAGGAATGACAGTTGCAGCAGTGGATGAAACGTTGGTTCATCATTTTACAGTATGTCGCAATCGATAAGAATTTTAAGGAAACTACATATAAACTATCATCTACCAAGGAATGTATTGTAAGTAGGCTATTTAGTTTTTTATGTTGGTAACGGCACGGAGTTCTCTGTATGAAAATCGCTGACTGCGCTGTGTGCAGTCTGTGGCTGGTTGGACTCATTGTTGGAATATTTGCTTGTGTAGTGGTGGGCAGTCGGATGTGAGCAGCACGTAACGTTGGGCAGTTGGAGGTGAGCCGCCAGCAGTGGTGGATGTGGGGAGAGAGATGCCAGAGTTTTGAGAGAGGACAATCTGAACGTGTGTCCATCAGAAAAAGGAAATTTGTAAGAGTGGATGTCATGAACTGATATATATATTATGACTTTTGAACACTATTAAGGTAAATACATTGTTTGTTCTCTATCAGAATCTTTCATTTGCTAACTATACCTATCAGTAGTTAATGCCTTTAGTAGTTAGAATCTTTTATTTAGTTGGCAGTATTGGCCCTCGCTGTATTGCAGTAGTTCGAGTAATGAAGATTTTTGTGAGGTAAGTGATTCATGAAAGGTTCAGGTTATTGTTAGTCAGGGCGATTCTTTTGCAGGGATTATTGAAAGTCAGATTGCGTTGAGCTAAAACATATTGTGTGTCAGTTTAGTGATAATCAGAATAAGTGAAGACAGTACTGTGTACGTTCAGTTTTGCTCAGCTGTTTGAAAATCCAATGACGAAGAAGTTTACCAGCACAGTCATTCTTAATTTTTGAAAGGGGAAGTTTCAGTATGAGATATATAAGCACCTTCAATATTGACATGACTTTGCTGAATACATGCAACGCATTTACAGTTACAAATACGAACAACCATCAGCTGTATAATGGAATGACAACAATGAAACTTTGTGCCAAACTGGGAATCGAAGCCAGATATCTGTGCACAACTCACAGTCAGACCCAAACTTCCACATGTCGTCGTTTCTGTGTCACAACCTGTCCTTGTACACACATTATGTAATACCCACACTTTGAGGATATTTTAATTGAGATTCATCCCACCCCCTCCCAGTATCGGCAGATAAATACAATATTGCAGTGCCTGTGTTGTTAAGAAGAACAATGCAATGTTCCTTTGAACACACATGCTTGGTCGTGAGTCATGCACGGCTGGCCAAAGCAGTTATGGCGACTGCTCGTGATAAATGAAGTGGAAGATGCAAGTTAGAGTCCCAGTGTGGCACAAGTTTTCGTTGTCAATATTTCCTTACACAGCTGATAGTTGTTTATGTTCGCAACAGGAAATACAATACATGTATTTCACCACGGATGTAGTCGCCCCAGTGGCTGCTCCATTAGATATGCATGAATGTCAAAAGGAACATTGTGATGTTCTTGTTAACATCACAGACACTGCGACATCATACTTCGCTGAATGTGTAATGCGTGATCACAGTAGAAAAGAAATGGAAGTCAGAAGTCTGCTGCTTCCTTGTATAAGAAAGGTGACCACAGGATGGCTCATGAGCTGCATGTGACCCTTGCCGTAAATCATCTCACTTCTGCACCTACCACCACACACATTTCCATCAAGGGAACAAGGGGAAGCAGAACTGCGACACCCTTTCTTCTTACACTGTTTTTTGCAGTCAACCACAAGATACATCTTACCACAACAAAATATACCTCCACTGTACAGTTATGAATAGAATTTTTGTTCAAAATTAGAAAAATCCAATTTAAAAATACCTCTTCTACGAAAATGATTAAAGTTTTTTGTGATCCGATTTTTTTTTAGAAATGATCAATTACAAGTCTTTTTGTGACATCTTACTACTCCAGTTGTATTTTTACTGTACTAACGGAACAAAATGAATACAACTAAGATGTATGTGTAGTGAAATCACTTCTTGGAATTTTCTAAACGTATTTTTCTACAGCTTTCCTGGGTTTCCTGTATGTATCTGTCTGTTCACATGTTTCAGCTTTTCCGTGACTATCCTGATGAGTTAAACGAGACCCTTCATATAATCATTTCTTGTATTCGTGTATACCTGCCGCAATATCTACTGTACAAGTGTTTGACAGGCAACAACTTCCATAGACTTGTTCATTTCCCAATATCCTATGAAACAATCGTAGCTTACCAGTTGCTTTACAAACAGCTAGACCTACGTGATATTTTTCATTTCATAAGATCTGGCATTACAAATCCCAAGTATGCTTATGTTTTGTCAAGTTCAGGACTTTGCTTTCCTTTGGATTTAGCTGGCTGGTTATATATTATGCAGATATCTTTACAAGATATGAGTAGGTATGTCTTTACTTTTTTTAGACGCTTCTTCATTGAAAACTGGTGCATCTGCAAAAAATTTTAAATTCCTGTTTATATTATCTAATGTTCTCTAAGACATACCTAAAACGCCTTCCTTGTCTGCGGATGAGTTTTCATCCTAAATATCCTGTCGCGATGCAGTCATAACGCTGGTAATGTATACTAAGTAAATGCATTTTCTTCACGTGGTGCCTGCTGTGTAAGGAGGTATAGAACCTGAAGAGGTCTCCAATGATCTGCAGAACATTCAGGAAATTAACAGCATCCACTATTCTGCAGTAGCAACTGAACTTACGTCTCTCTCATATTCGCCTTCGGCAACGGTACGGGTATTGAATGAGGGTAGTAGTTCTTGCTTTTCCTTTGCAAAGAATCATTTCAATATGAAGTTCAGCAGTTTGTGTTTCGAATTATTGCGCCTCTCTCTATCTTAACATATTATGCTTTGAAGATTTTGAGGTATAATTTGTTAAATGATCAATGTAGGAGATAAGTACTGATTACAAATCGTTTAGTTAACAAGTTGCTTTGTCCCTCTGAAATAGAGTTTTGTCTTTAATAGCCTCAAGTCGACAGGAACTGAACCTCACGTTTTCCTTCTCTTTCTAGAAATCAAACTCCAGGTAAAGCTAAAACTGCTCAAGTACTTCGTTATTGTCATTAGATCGATGGTGCAAGGAGTGCAGGATTTCATCATTCTGGTTAACCAAACACTACATTCCCAATTCTGAAAATGGAATCACAAAGTCTGATAAATTTCATGTTCAAGAAGGAAAGACAATGGAATAATGTACTCCTAGGTAGTGGAGATTTGAGAGAATGAAGGCAGATAACAATCTTGTCCCAAGGTCACAGTGTAACCTGTTACCACCCATGGCTCTGTGGCACTTGTGTGTGATACGTCAAGGTCAGAAAGTAACTTGATACATGTCACGTGTCTCCCCCTCCCCTTTCCACCAGTCATGCCTGTATGACAATTGCATGACATAAAAATGGTGAGAAAAATCCACTGCGCGAGTTTTGGGACAGACAATGAAATAAGACAGTGTCGCTCTCCCTCATCCCACCGATTCAGAAAAACAGGAAGTCATTAAATGGTGGGAGAAGTCCACCCTTTTATTACTGATCCAATTGAGCGAGTTTTGTCATTTAAGATCTGGCCATCACTGTGAAAGGCTCATCAGCATCAGATTTATCCCACTCAAAAAATTAATGACGTCATGACATTCCCTATAATTGCTCTAAAGCATGACCACCTCCACTTGATATTTAAAATTTTCGACCGATTTTATCCCAAGTTTCTAGGTCATGTATCAAAGAGATATATAAATATGGGACTGAAAAACTACCACACTGTGATATTTAAACAGATTACTCTGATATCCCCGTTACACACTTTCTCCAAAGCATTATTTAACAGCAAATGCACGCCTGCACACACCGTCTACAAGCACACCATTGGATAGTAATGATAGAAGAAAACTAAATTATTTATAACGAAGTGAAACTGCAGTGTGGAGATGCCCATGTCATTTTTTTCTATGGTAAGCCATTACCTCAACTCCACCAAAATCTATGTGTCTTTTAGGGTGTAACAGTTGGGTTTGGCAGTTAGCATTGTGTGTTGGCGCATTTTTTTTTTTTCCTGGGTGGTTATTTCGAAGAAGAGGAGGAAGAGATCTTGCAGAAACGTTGTATATTCTCTTTTGATGGGGGAATCTGAACCGCTGCTGGATGCTAAAGAAACCTGGCAGGGTAAGCAGCAAGAGTGCATATATTTTTGTATGTATGTATTTTAGACTAATCTCTTGGTGAAAATCTATATTACTCATCCGATTCTATTGCTCTGCTGGAGTACTGGTTATTAGTCACAAGCAAATTGCATTTTAGGATTAAGGGTGGATGTATATGCCTTAGAAGATTGTAGTTTTAATATAACATTCGTTAATGGTGGGACAGCGTACCACACAGAAACACTCTACTTTTCTTAATAAAGAAGACTGGAATGTGTGTTTTAGTTCAGTCTCTTGGTGGAAATCTATGTTACACATCTGATTCAATTGCTCAGATAGAACACTGATTATTCGTCATGAGGTAATAATTAAAGTTAAAAATCAAGAGATGATTTGCATGCCTTAGAAGACCGTAGTTTTAATGGAGCATTCGGTAGTGGCATGTTGCAGTACGACACAGCAATAATTTGTTAGAAAAGGGGGACTGAGTGCCGTACATAATCCACCTTGTAGGATAGAACCAAAAAAATGGGACTGACAGACATAGTGTAGATGATACTTGTTAACACAGATTCCAACATAGACGACATAAATGTTATAATTAAAGCTTGGGAAACAAACTTCTTCTCAATCCAGGACCTTGTTAAAATGGTGTACGATGCATCAAAATTGTATTTTGTGATGAATAATTTCTGAAAAGGAGCCAATGTCTAGTGCAAACTTCAACCATTCCCTATGGAAGGTTTCGAGAGTAAATCATGTATGTGGCACTACCATAATTCTGCAGTTTGTCTAATAGGTTAATTCTCTGTCTATAAATAGTTTTATATTATATAATTATAAACTAGAAAGAGACTGTTAACGGAGATTATAGATATTATACATAATGCTATAGTTTAGCTGAGAAAATATATTTTTCTCAATTAGTTTCTCAATTAACTTGTTAAAGTGTTATAGCTTGCATCGATATTGTATAGCCATGGCTCAGCTGTTGAATTTATAAATGATCTTATCCCGACATCACTGCATCGCCACAAAATAAAATTGACAACTCATCCATACTGCCAGCACTGTGGTATGTTTTACACACTTATGCACCAAGCAGTAGGTTACCACAAAATCATAGATCTATGCAAATGAATAAAATTCAAATCAGTGAGCTTGTTATCAACGTGTATTAACGAAATAAAGGCCATTCCTTTTTCTGCCTTCCTTGCTGCCCAAACTTCCCTCATTCGCTCCCTGTGTTTCTGTTTCCGGTGCTCTGTCCATGTTTTTTGTCAGCTTCGTGTCTTCGGCTTCATCTTGGTTGCCTTTCTGGTTGCCCATATTTCTTTCATCTTCCGGCTGTGATTTTGTTTGCGTTCATCGGTCCATTTGACGCCTGTTCGTTTGTGACAGTGTATCTCAAGTAGTTTACTTTTCTTAATGATGCTTCTGAATTTTATTCTTTCGTTTATTGTGTCTGGTGTGATGCTGAGTTGGTTCAGGTCGTTTTTTACCTCTGCCACCAATTTGTTGTTTCTAGTGGTTACCCAGTGAAAAATATGTTTGGTCAGTCTGTGTGATGGCATTCTGTATAGGTATCCATAGAATGGTATTCTGCGTTTTCTAATCTTTTCTGTGATTGTCTCCGTGTGTTTGTATGGTTCCTCTGTAGGTTTCTTTATCCATATTCCATCGCTGTTAGGTGCGCCAAATATTTTCCTAAGTATTTTCCATTCTACTTTTTCTAGTTGTCTGATTCGTGTATGCCCTAGGATTAGTGTGGCCTCTGCTGCTTACAGTGCTTCAGGGAGTACCACCTTGTCGTAGTGGTTGTAAGTGGCGTTTTGTGAGATAGACTTCTTGTTGTAATGATTCCACACTACTTTGTATGCCTTGTCCAGTTTAGTATGTCTTTCTTCGTTTGAGTCTCTGTTATGTCCGCTCATTTGTAGTGTTTCACAGAGGTATTTGAAATTTGCCGTTTTGTAAATCGTGCCGTACTTTGTGTTCAGGGATGAGAGTTTCTTTGTGCTCATAAACTGTGTCTTTTCGTAAGCGGTCTGTAGTCCAGTTTTGGAACCGATTTTGTGTAGTTTTTCAATAGCTTCTTTTGTTTCGTTTACACCTTTCGTGACAATCGACAAATCGTCTGCAAAAGCCAGACATTTAATCTATAGGTTTCCTAAGGTTATCCCCTGTTGTGATATTTCCCATTCTTTTATTACCTTATCTAACACTAGATTGGAAAGGTGAGGTGAGAGGCCATCGCCCTGTCGAACACCTGTGCGAATTTCAAAGGGCTCCGATAGTACCGCACAGAATTTTACTTCGGAGGTCGTGTTGGTCAAGGTTTGCTCTATGATAGTCCTTGTTAATGATGGGTCACTATACAATTGTGGTGTAATGATTTTAATAACGACTAATTACTGGAATTACTCTAAGTTACTAGAGAAATGAGTAGTGAAAGGTATTAGAGAAGTTAATACTGATTACATTTTTCTTTTCTCACTGCCTCATCAAGATACAGCCCATTGGTCTTATCATGGCTGGAGGTGCGCCCTGTATCACGACAGTCACCTTCCTCAAGTGGAACAAAGAGAGCAACAATTCTCCATCTCACTCCCTCTCATCTATCAGTTGTGTAGGCATTGATTGACTGTCATTGGCAGTCAAGACATGTGATACATGGATGGCTGTCTCTCTCTCTCTGCCTGACTGGAAGTGGTTATGATATATATACATGTGGCACAGGGGCATCTGGTGTGTAACTAATGGTCACGCCAGTACTTAGCCTGGGAGTTCAGTGGCGGCACTAGTCTCTGAGCCAGCAATCTGTGGAGTCATGGTTGCCCACAGATATGATGACACATACATCTACACATCACATTTTTAATTTGTTTTAAATAAGATGCATTTCCTCTATCCCATTCCTGTTTAATGCCAGTAGTGATGTTAATTGTTTACATTGTAAATTTAGCGGTGTGTTGTGTGTGTACGTACTCGCATTTTTATGTGGTCATTTACAAGTCTACTATAAACCTATGGAGAAATACTCTTCTAATGCCACCTTTTAATGACATCACTGTTTTTCAACATATTAATAATGCAGAAGCATGTTCCTTATAGACTTGATGTGTATGTGCTGTTTCTTTAATATGGGAAATCAGTGTATTTTTTAAAAAAAACCGCATTGTTCTAATTTTTCAGTCCTGTATTTACATATGTGTCTTTGGAATCCTGAGAGAAAATCGACTGCAAATAGCAATGGAAGGATGTGTTCATATCTTTGAGTGCTTGCAGATGGTGCATAGCAAGAATGTTTTTGTTATTAAATAATGATCTGTGGAAATTGTTTAATGAGGATTTCAAAGTAATTTGTTTAAATAAACGCTATGGTAATTATTCAGACCTCTATTTACATATGTCTTTGGTTAAAGATCTTGAAAAGAGGGAGAAAATCGGTCTAAAGTTGGAAACATCAGTCGAAGGTGGTCATGCTTTTGAGTACTTACAGAAAATGTCAAGATTTCTTTGATTTACAGTAGTTCAGCAACGCCCCATTCACACACTGTAATGTAAAATTGTCTTACACCCTAAATTTTGTTAATATTTCACCCATTTTGCAGAATATGCCAAGATAATGTCATTAAATTATTGTAATTCAGCCATGACCCAGTCACACGCTGCAGTGTTAAACTGTCTTACCTCATAAATTACGATAATATTACCGCCATTTTTAAGTAGAATAACTCTGCTTTTGATGATTCCTTTACTACGGTGCCCAGCGTATGGATGATAAAACTCACTCAGCTGGAATAGTAATAAGGGACAGGTGGCAAGGGTTTCCTACCATTTTAATGTCGTTTTATTGGCCCAGATCATTGGGGGAGGGGAGAGGGAGGAGGAGGATGATGACTTTGTCTCATATCATTATCTGTCCCAGAACTCTCAAAGAGGATGAGTCGTCTTCATTTTCCCACCATTCCCATGCAACACAACTGACCTACAGGGATGGGAAGCGGAAGGGTGGATACGTGAAAGGTATCAGGTAACATCCTGACATTGAATATACCAGACAAAAGTGGCCCAGATGCGTGGGTGGGATATCATGCTACATCGTGTCCTTGAGGCAATATCTTTATCGGTCCTTATTCTCGTATACCTGCACTACTAAAATTGTTGTTTAAAAGTGGTTCTGAAGAACTTCCTTTGTCAACTGGCATGCGTCTTAGTGCGTTCTGCAGCAGCTGAATTGATGTGGACGATGGTATACATCCCAGTACTGGTGGCGCCCAGCGACCTATAAACCCTTGCTCATAGTGCCTTTTTTGGCATATTTAATGTGCCTAAAACGAATTTCGGAGGAGGCGCATATAGCGGAAGTAAGAGAACTGAACTTCAATGAAATTGGAATAAATGGCATTGTGCTTACCATGTCAGCACAGCAGGTCATAGAGTAAATCTACTGACATTATTATGTCCTTGATACGTCCCTAAATGACTGTGTATGGGTTTTCTGTTTAGGTTTCGCAGTCAGGTGCTTCTTTTCAATAATTGTTGTTTGTGTAACAAAAGCTTCCAGTTCATATTTAAATCGATATATTGTGCCCAATTTTGGCTGTGTCCCAGTTTTGCAAAATACCACTCTATACACCATTTTTATTATAAAGAATTTGGTTATTAAACTAATGAATGGGAACTGTAATTACAGCACTACCTTTGTATTTGTTGTTCTTCGTCCCTGAGGAAGCGTGCTCCTTCACGCAGTATGGTTGCGGCATTCATCTTCACTGGAAAGCTTGCTGGCTGTAACAGAAGGAGTCCCTTTAGTATTGACTGTCAACTAATACATTTCTATTCATCGCATTCTTTTGTTGTGATAATAACTTATACAAGACCAGCATTTACTATCAGTAGACTGGATAAAAGTTCAGTTCAGTGATTTTTAAAAACACAACTATCTGATATAAGTGCAATGATTTGTGAATCCTTGACATTCCAGAATGAGATTTTCACTCTGCATCGGAGTGTGCGCTGATATGAAACTTCGTGGCAGATTAAAACTGTGTGCCCGACCGAGACTCGAACTTGGGACCTTTGCCTTTCGCGGGCAAGTGCTCTACCATCTGAGCTACCAAAGCACGACTCACGGCCGGTCCTCACAGCTTTACTTCTGCCAGTGTCTCGTCTCCTACCTTCCAAACTTTACAGGAGCTCTCCTGCGAACCTTGCAGAACTAGCACTCCTGAAAGAAAGGATATAGCGGAGACATGGCTTAGCCACAGCCTGGGGGATGTTTCCAGAATCTCATCTCCTACCTTTCGCAGGAGAGCTTCTGTAAAGTTTGCAAGGTAGGAGACGAGACACTGGCAGAAGTAAAGCTGTGAGTACCGGGCGTGAGTCGTGCTTCGGTAGCTCAGATGGTAGAGCACTTGCCCGCGAAAGGCAAAGGTCCCGAGTTCGAGTCTCGGTCGGGCACACAGTTTTAATCTGCCATGAAGTTTCATCCTTGACATTGTTCTGTGACTTGTAGGTTCCGTTGCTCCCATGGAGGCAATACACAGTGTACATGATTTCTTGTTACAGGGCCCCGTTTTGAGGCTGGGTGGGACCTTCTACTTAGAACTCAGCAGAGTGCACACTAGTCCACAAACAGCTTTTTCCTAATTTTCTGTATCATCTGAGCGCTCGTCCTGTGTTGTTAGGCGTAGTATACATAGGTCTCTAGGTCAACAGAATTCACTTAAAAGTCGTTTAATGCGACTTCGTTAACATCTAAAAGAGCAGTAGTCTTGAACAACTGCTTGTTTTCTATTCCATGTTGATCGCGACATCCCTCTATACAAGATAAACAGTATCCACAGTAAACTGCTACATACCTTTCTAATCAAGAAGCCTTTCCCTTATAATTCTTTCCCTTTCCTACATTAACTATTTCTGAAAATGTTGAGGGATGTCAGTAATTCCCCCTTCTACTGTAAGTTTTGTTCAAACTTATGACCAGTACCACATCACTGAAGTTAACTGTACAAATAATCCATCGAACATAAAACTAATTAGCTTACTAACTTCCCTCTCGATAATCTGTTTAGTATCTTTGTGTCATTACATTAGCTGCTCCAATAATTTTAATAGCACGTGTAGCGACGTATTACAAATGCTTATAATTTCTTACTTTTCGTTCCCAGTGTTCATACTATATCGTTTCATACAAAAAAGAAAGTAAAATTAATGTTTTTAACCGTCTCACTGATGGGACAGGAAATCAGCAGCATCTTTTTAAAAGAACCCTATTGTAATTTGCTCTAAGTGATTTAAGCATGATTTGACGCATAGTTTAACCTCGGTTCTCCCAAACACTAGTTCAATGTCTTAACGACTCCACTACTTCGCTCATTTTTATGGATGTACTATTTGAGCCTCAAGCATGCAGTTGCAGATTCTGATACGTCAATCCCAACTCAATGCTTGGGACTAGCAGATTGATTTTGCTTGAGGAAACTTTCTTCAACAGTAAAAACCTGCTGCCTACATCTTTCTTGCTTAAACTATCTGTGTAGTCCTGCTCCCTCGACAACAGAATTCTAACATTTCTTTTGGAGTACCCTCTCTTGTTCTGTATGATACTCTCAGTTCTAATGCTTAGTTGAGCGTAGCTCGTATTTCCGTTGGTCTCGTCACTTCTTCTTAGCCTACTTCAGTTGTAATCTATTTTTTTTTCCATTGTTACCAGTCTTCCGACTGGTTTGATGCAGCCTGCCACGAATTCCTCTCGTAAGCCAAAGTTTTCATCTCAGAATACCAATTGCAATCTACATCCTCAATTATTTGCTGAATGAATTCCAATCTCTGTCTTCCCATACAGTTCTTACCTTCTACAGCTAACGCTAGTACGATGGGGGTTATTACCTGATGTCTAAAATGTTGTCTGATCATCCTGTCTCTTTTTCTTGTCAGTGTTTGCGTGGTATTCCTTTCCTCGGCGATTCTGCGGAGAAGCTCCTCATTCCTTATCTTCTCAGACACCCATTTTTCAACATTCTTTTGTAGCACCGCATCGCAGATGCTTCCATTCTGTCCTGTTCCGGTTTTTCCGCTCTCCATGATTCACTGCCATAGTATACGGTACTGCAAAAGCACACTATCCTAAATTTCTTCCCCAAATTAAAGTCTGTGTTTGACGCCGATAGGATGCTATTGACCAGGAATGCCCTCTTTTCCTGTGCTGTTCTGCTTTTTATGTCCTCCTTGAGCTATCCGTCACGATTTATTTTGCTTCCAAGGTAGCAAAATTTCTTAAATTCGTCTGCTTTGTGACCACCTACTTTGATGTTAAGTGCCACACTCTTCTTATTTCCCATACTTCTCAATACTTTTCTCTTTCTTTGATTTACTCTCAATCCGATTTCTTTACTCATTAGACTGTTCATTCTGTTCAATGGATCCTGCAATTCTTCTTCACTTTCAATGAGACTAGCAATGACATCAGCGAATCTTATCATTGATATCCTTTCACGCTGAATTGTAATACCTAGGTCTAGGCCTGCCATTCTGCACTATAATCAATAGGGCATCTGTTTCCTTATATTTTTATTCCTTCCATTAATAGCGATTATCTTCACACAGTTTTGAGAAACGAGATAACTCTTTCAATGAAGGTAAATTTTGTTAAACACTGTAAACAATAATAGTCCTCAGCTTGCCTAATGAGATGCAGAACCCTTCATGTATTACAGCAGTGTTTACTTTGAGCATCTCCCATGGTTATACCGTAATCCTGGTTAAAGATCTGTGCGAGACGCCAATTCATGTACACCCAACGTTTTGCTGCACTTGTATCATATGCATCACCCAGATAATGCCGTCATCCATCGTTTTACGTTACACACTTCGTGTCGCCTTTGTCATTACTCCTCATCCGTTGTCTTAAGCAAGCCGCCCCAACAGAACATCTCCATTGTCAGCCACCATACTCCTGTACGCCATCTGTTGTCTGAGCACTGTAATTTCTCAGCTTCCCACCACTCTTCGCATTATCCACCACAGGAAGTCGCTACAACCAGCGAAGAGACGCCCACTAACACAACCAGCTGTCACCTATGACAGTATCTAAATCCTCTGAAAACTACATGGTGTTTCTCAACCTATCCTTTATACTCTCCCTTTCTTCCCATGTACACCACTACTAGAACGTCGCCCCCAGTTCTTTTACCCTGAATCTTTACAATTAATAAACTGTCAGTGTCTTCGTTGTGTTTTAAGAATCGCCAACACTGTTTTTTTTTAACTATATGTCGACTTTTTTAATTGTCCCTCCATGAACGTCTCCATGTCAGTTTATTTTTACTTCCATTATCTCCCCTTACTCTGTTTTTGTCCCCCCTTTTTATCGCCTTATATGTAACATGTTATTCTTGTATTAGTTGTTTTGTCACTCGGCTGAAGAGCGGCGGATTGTGCCGCTGACAGCCCACC
The DNA here is from genome assembly GCF_023897955.1 of Schistocerca gregaria. Lineage (NCBI taxonomy): Eukaryota > Metazoa > Arthropoda > Insecta > Orthoptera > Acrididae > Schistocerca > Schistocerca gregaria. The sequence continues at coordinate 309,549,512 of NC_064923.1, read as the reverse complement.
CCTGCCCATGTGCGGCAGGTGAATGAAATCACAATAAAGAAAAAAAAAATAAACTGCTCAGCTGTTTCTTCTTCAGATACTCTAACTTCTGTTGCAGCTCCACTGTCAACTCTAGCACTACTTGAACAGTGTCCAACAACATCAGTGCCACCCTCTTCTGTCCATTCTCATCTGCAACTCCGAACTGTTAATTCTGCATGTCTCATTTCCATCATCAGTGCTTCCAGACTCATTCATACCAACGGAAAATCCAATAGTCTCTTTGTTAGGTCAGAGTGAGCATGCCCTGGATGAGAGATTTCGTCACAAGTCTGATTTCATTATCCAAGTAAAATCCACAAGAAACCTGTCACAAAAGATACCCCACAAGAGATTCTACACCTACATATATAGCCGGCCGTGGTGGTCTAGCGGTTCTAGGCGCGCAGTCCGGAACCGCGCGACTGCTACGGTCGCAGGTTCGAATCCTGCCTCAGGCATGGATGTGTGTGATGTCCTTAGGTTAGTTAGGTTTAATAAGTTCTAAGTTCTAGGGGACTGATGACCACAGTAGTTAAGTTCCATAGTGCTCAGAGCCATTTAAACCATTTTGAACATATATACTCCGCAAGCCACTGTAAGGTGTGTCGCAGAGGATCACTTCCTTTCCTGTCCCATTTGCAAGTAGACCGAAGGAAAAAGACTGCTTATACGCCTTCATGCGAGTCCTAATTTTTCTTAGCTTCGTGATCCGTACCCGAAATTTACGTTTGGCAGGACTAGACTCATTCTGCAGTGAACCTAAAATGCTGGTTCTCTAACTTTTCCCAATTGAGTTACACGAAAAGAACATCGTCTTCCCTCCAGGGATTCCCATTTGAGTCCACAATGTATCTCAAGTGTTGAAGGAAACTACGGGTAACAAATCTAGCAGCCCGCCTCAGCATTGCTTCCATGTCTTCCTTTAGCCCACCCTGGTGGGGACTCCAAACACTCGAGCAGTACTCTAGAATGGGCCGCACTAGTGTTCGGTACACAATCTTCTTTATGGATGAACCACATCTTCCTCTAATTCTCCCAATACAGCAAAGTCGATCATTCGCCTTCGCCTCTACCATCCTTAAGCGCTCGTTCCATTGTCTTCGACCAAAGTTAACTTTATTAACAAAAAAAAGATCTTTTTTCAGTGACGACCATGTCAGTCAACAGCCTCGCAGAGCCTAAATATCTGTGTCACTTAAGTCCATTTCAGGCAACAGCACCCGATGAAGATCTGACATCTCGCATTTCGTTGCGCTAGAGTAACTATTTGGAGTGAAGACAATTTACAGAATTTCGCTATATTTTCCGACGCATTAAGAGGTAACTGTAATCCCCACACGTACTGCAGTTTCAGTGCAAATAGGGTAGCTACCGCGGAAACAGTGGTGATATTTGTAGTGGGGAGGTTATAACCTCACTAATAAATAAAACCGTTGTAGTACGTTTCTGCCTACGAGTACATAGTAACAATGGACATATCGTCGCACGTTAGCTAATGCCCGTTTTACATGAACGACTTTCTCGCCAGAATCGGCTATTTGTTGTGCGTGCGCGACAAGTGTTGGCATGTAAATCAGGAGCCAAACACGGCCATAGTGACGTCAAAGATCAACTGACTGTGGTGAGGGTTGAGTTCTGAATTCCTGAATATGTTGGAGACTGTGCATGTGCAGAGACAAGGGACTGTGGCATCGTCTGTGAACATCGGAAGTGAATCAATTCTCGCTCAGATCACTGCTGGTATGGTAAGGCGTTTTGTGCTTTTGTGACTTCTTAATACTTATATGTCTTCTTAATCTTTATGTTGTTGTTTGTTTTGTTTTCAAGACACATTCAAAAGATGAGACATAGACATGGTATAATGCCTGGACAGATAAAAATCTTACAGTATTCACAAATAAGAACGACAATACATACAACACTTTTAATGAATATTGTTTCCACAGTGAAACAGTCAGATCTATTTAACGAGAGAAATAATTTACGATGTATTTTAACATTTAAAAACAACACGAGAGAAAAATGATAGTGTAAAAGGGTGCTATGTAACCTTCTAAGTATCATTTGATGTCTTTGTAAATACAATTTTGTAAAGCAAATAAATGCATATGTTTTGAAATGTTGGGACTGTGCTTTTCCTATTGCTACAGTTCTCGATTTACCATACAATCTTTGTCGTGATGAACGACTATGAATTTTTCTTTTCAAAGTTTTTCAATAACATCAGCCGCATTTGGGCATTGAAATGTATCAGTGGTGACAGGTGAAAAATCTGTGCCGGACCAGGACTCGAACTCGGATATCCTAACAAATGTGAATAGTCGCCTGAATCGCCACGGCAACCGGGCACACATTCCATCCGACCCAAATTCCCAGCCTGTTACACACCACTAGCGTAGAATCACCTACCCGTGAACCTCTCACTCACCATCTCTATTTCCTGCAAGAGATCGGGCTGGGATTGCATCTTACTGATGTACCAGACACACACACACACACACACACACACACACACACACACACACACACACACATACACGCGCGCGCGAGCGCGTGTGTATGTGTGTGTGTGTGTGTGTGTGTGTGTGTGTGTGTGTGTGTGTGTGTGTGTTTGTGTGTGTGTGTGCGTGGGTGGGTGTGCGTGAGAGATGAAAGTATCCGGACACCCCCAAAAACATACGTTTTTCATATTAGGTGCATTGTGCTGCCACCTACTGGCCAGGTACTCCAAATCGGCAACCTCAGTAGTCATTATACATCGTGAGAAAGCAGAATGGGGCGCTCCGCGGAACTCACAGACTTCGAACGTGGCCAGGTGATTGGGTGTCACTTGTGTCATGCGCCTGTACTCCTCAACATCCATAGGTCCACTGTTACCGACGTGCTAGTGAAGTGGAAACGTGAAGTGAGACGTACAGCACAAAAGCGTACCAGCCGACCTCATCTGTTGACTGACAGAGACGGCCGACAATTGAAGAGAGTTGTAATGTGAAATAGGCAGGCATCTATCCAGGCCATCACACAGGAATTTGAATCTGCATCAGGATCCACTGCAAGTATTAAGACAGTTAGGCAGGAGGTGAGAAAACTTGGATTTCATGGTGCAGTGGCTGTTCATAAGCCACACATCACGCCGGTAAACGCCAAACGACGCCTCGCTCGGTGTAAGGAATGTAAACACTGGACGATTGAACAGTGAAAAAACGTTGTGTGGAGTGACGAATCACGGTACATAATGTGGCGATCGGATGGCAGGGTGTAGGTATGGCGAAGGCCCGGTGAACGTCATCTGCCAGCGTGTGCAGTGCCAACAGTAAAATTCGGAGGCGGTGGTGTTATGGTGTGGTCGTGTTTTTCTTGGAGGAGGCTTGCACCCCTTGTTGTTTTGCGTGGCACTATCACAGCACAGACCTACATTGATGTTTTAAGAGCCTTCTTGCTTCCCTCTGCTGAAGAGCAATTTGCGGATGGCGATTACATCTTTCAACACGATCGAGCACCTGTTCATAAAAGACGGCCTGTGGTGGAGTGGTTACACGACAATAACATCCTGCACAGAGTCCTGACTTGAATCCTATACAACACCTTTGGGATGTTTTGGAACGCCGACTTTGCGTCAGGCCTCACCGACCAACATCGATACCCCTCCTTAGTGCAGCACTCCGTGAAGAATGGGCTACCATTCCCCAAGAAACCTTGCAGCACCTGATTGAACGTATGCCTCCGAGAGTGGAAGCTGTCATCAAGGCTATGGGTGGGCCAACACGATAATGAATTCGCGTTATCGGTGGAGGGCGGCATGAACTTGTAAGGCATTTTCAACCAGGTATCCGGGTACTTTTGATCACATGGTGTGTGTGTGTGGGTGTGTGTGTGTGTGTCAATAAGGTGCAACTACAAAAGAGCCGTTCTTTCAGTGGGGATACCTCCAAGCTTTGAAATGCCAAACTACGGAGGAGACAGCTCCCATAACACTCATAATTTTGTCACTGACTTGTAAACAGAAGTGACCATTCGTGACAGTCGCGACTCAATACAGGAATAATACGCCAGAGGCGCCGCAGTAGACTCACTTGTCACAAGTAGTCGACTGAGAGAAAAAAAGTCAGTCCCTTAAAAGGGGCTTAAGGATCAGTAGGTCAACTGCGCCGAGAAAGCTGTCAGTACCAAACTAGGTCATCCGACTGTTAGCGATATACAAGGTGAAAAAAATGCTGCAATTGGCGGACGGCATGCGGTTCCTCATCCCACTTCAAGATAAAAATGTATGTGGCAAAACATAGTCCCACCAATATAGTTAGTAGAAATGCAGTTTAAAAAAAGAGGCTTGGGAGCACTGTAACTGCGTGCAGTGTGGTCAAGAACAAGAACATCTTATGGATGTAAACGACCAGATTGTTTCGTCCGTGACAGTAATAAAGCCAATAGAAAATAATAGTGGACGCTAATATCGTCAGTATCCAGTGGTATAGAAAAAACATAGGGGGCAGGCTACACTACATTGGAAAATATACTATGCACATTATATTCTATCGCTTGAGCCTCATCCCGCAGTTACGCAGGGTCAGCCGTCGTTAATCAGATTTGGCATGTTAATGTTTAAGGGGTGGCCATTTGCCCTTCCTGGCGCCACCCGGTAACCCCCCCCCCCCCCCCCCCCCCCCACCTGGGATGGAATTAGTGTACACCAACTGTTTGCGTCGAGTGTAATCCATGGAACAGTGTGAATGTTTTCAGATATCTGTGAGCCATGGAACTGAGGCGGAACATGGGGACCAGCCCGGTATTCACCGAGTAGGATGTGGAAAATCGCCACATCCAGGCTGGCTGGCACATCGGCCCTCGTCGTTAATCCGCCGGGCGGATTCGATCCAGGTCGGCTGCGCCTACCCGAGTCTAGGAAGCAGCGCGATAGCACTCTTGGCTAACCTGGCGGGTATGCTGTTCTTTCAGACATGTCCAAAAGAACAGACACCGTTTGATCCAGCAGCAGTTATTAATTAAGACACAAAAGAATTACAGAGATTGGCTGCGAGTGAACATTGATGAAAATCAAAGGGGAGAGTTGAAAATTTGTACCTCAATGGGATCTGAATCCAAGCAAGTACGTGGAATACCGTAGAACACCTCCTGTCAGACCCAAATTTTCAACTTATTCGCAGACTACTAGTGTAGTGCTCCTCGCCCATTATCTTCATACTCATGGCATTTCGCTGATTTCCGTAACAGTTCGAGCCTGCTGTGCATCTGCACTGATGAGGTCACTGGATGTAATGAGGATAGTAACGAGGATTAGTAGTGTGTGGTCAAGTTGAGATTTTGGATCTGGCGGGAGGCGTTCCAAGGTAGTCGATGCAATTTCAATGACCACTGTATACGAATGGGTCAGTGTCAGTAAGCTGGAGACCTGGGTTCAAATCGTGGTCCAGCACAAATTTTCATCTTTCCTCATTGATTTCAATCAATACAAGTGAGAAATTCCTTTGTGTCCACTGTGCACAATAGTTGCATTCTGTACATTTGACATCCATTCTTATCTTCATAGAGCCATTATGTACAGGTATGAGCAACATTCAGTTCAGAGAAGACGTTCATAGGAACCACCTCGAATTTGCAAACACTTCACTACTCGCTGAATCATACTTTGCCGGACCCTATGCAACACATGTGCATCTGCCATTCTGAAAGCAGCATGTATGCGAGCAATTACATCGTGTACATCTGTGGGAAGTTTAAAATTAAAAAGGAACCTGACGACAATTCGGCCCATAACTCCATGGGCGATAGGGGGTTGATGTCCCAGTAGAGTACTCAGTGAGCCACGATGGATGGTACGTTACTGAGGAGTGAGCGCGCTCGTCTATGCATTCTGTTGCATGATGTGACAGTGTTGCTATATTCTCGTTTTCGTACAGGTGTTTTCAAAATGCACTCGATCTGGTTTCGCTGGACAAACTTTAGTCTTGTATCTGGATGAGGAATCACATGTCGACAAAAAAAAATGCTGCATTTTTTCTTCACCCTGTAGAAACTCCTGTAAGTCAACAGGCCTAGATTCTTGTTCAGCTGACCGAGCGAGGTGGCGCAGTGGTTAGAACACTGGACTCGCTTTCGGGAGGACGACGGTTCAATCCCGCGTCCGGCCATCCTGAGTTAGGTTTTCCGTGATTTCCCTAAATCACTCCATTCAAATGCCAGGATGGTTCCTTTGAAAGGGCACGGCCGAATTCCTTCCCCATTCTGATGAGAGCGATGATCTCGCTGTCTGGTCTCCTCCCCCCAACCAACAACCCAACGCAACCCCCTTGTTGAGCTGAACAATTTTTAGGTTGTGCCTGTCCCTCCTCGTCAGCCTACGAGACGAGTCCAGTGGGCCCGGCGAGCGGCCGGGCCAGGCAGACGTGACCTTGTCGGCGGGCGGCGGGCGCCTGGCGGGCTGCCGCGGCCGCAGCTGCTCGAGGCGCTCCTGCTGCAGCTGCTGCAGCCGGCGCCAGTAGCGCTCCGACTTGGCGGCGCCGGCGGCGGCGCAGCGGAAGGCGCCGGCCCGCGCCTGCTCCAGCAGCTGCTGCGCCGCCTGCCGGTTCGCCGCGCGCCGGTCGGCCAGCAGCTGCGACTCCCGCGGGGGGTTCCACGTGGACGCCGGCACCGGCCCCGCCGTCACTTGCTTCGCCTCCTGCGAGCACGGCCGGCCGTCAGTCGCTTCAGACATTTGCATTGCGCACTTGTTTTTATTCATTTATTTTACCTATACGAGCGAAAACTGGTAGAAGCCGACCTCGGGGAATATCAGATTGGATTCTGTAGAAATGTTGGAACACGTGAGGCAATACTGACCCTACGGCTTATCTTAGAAAATAAATTATGGAAAGGCAAACCTACGTGTCTAGCATTTGTAGACTTAGAGAAAGCCTTTGACAGTGTTCACTGAAATACTCTCTTTCAAATTCTTAAGGTGGCAGGGGTAAAATACAGGGAGCGAAAGGATATTTACAATTTGTGCAGAAACCAGATGGCAGTCATAAAAGTCGAGGGGTATGAAAGGGAAGCAGTGGTTGGGAAAGGAGTGAGACAGGGTTGTAGCCTCTCCCCGATGTTATTCAATCTGTATATTGAGCAAGCAGTGAAGGAAACAGAAGAAAAATTCGGAGTAGGTATTAAAATCCTTGGAGAAGAAATAAAATCTTTCAGATTCGCCGATGACATAGTAATTCTGTCAGACACGGCAAAGGACTTGGAAGAGCATTTGAACGGAATGGACAGTGTCTTGAAGGGAGGACAGAAGATGAACATCAACAAACGCAAAACGAGCATAATGGAATGTAGTCGAATTAAATCGGGTGTTGCTGAGAGAATTAGATTAGGAAATGAGACACTTAAAGTAGCTATTTGGGGAGCAAAATAACTGATGATGGTCGAAGTAGAGAGGATATAAAATGTAGAGTGGCAATGGCAAGGAAAGCGTTTCTGAAGAAGAGAAATTTGTTAACATCGAGTATAGATTTAAGCGCCAGGAAGTCGGCTCTGAAAGTATTTTTATCTAGTCTATCCATGTATGGAAATGAAACATGGACAATAAATAGTTTGGACAAGAAGAGAATAGAAGCTTTCGAAATGTGGCGCTACAGAAGAATGTTGAAGATTAGGTGGGTAGATCACGTAACTAATGGCGAGGTATTGAATAGGATTGGGGAGAAGAGAAGTTTGTGGCACAACTTGACTAGAAGAAGGTATCGGTTGGTAGGACATGTCCTGAGGCATCAAGGGATCACAAATTTAGCATTGGAGGGCAGCGTGGAGGGTAAAAATCGTAGAGGGAGACCAAGAGATGAATGCACTAAGCAGATTCAGAAGGATGTAGGTTGCAGTAGGTACTGGGAGATGAAGGAGTTTGCACAGGATAGATTAGCATGGAGAGCTGCATCAAACCAGTCTCAGGACTGAAGACCACAACATCAACAATACGAGCGAACACCTAGTAAATGATTTAATCACGGTAAACGATAGCAGACAAACAGTTGCAGCATAAAGGTTTATTAAAATTCTTGACCATAGTTTCGGTATATCTAAATATACCTTCATCAGAAGTAAAGTACATTAAAATCACATCCTGCAATGGTGATACATAAAACAATTGTGCCAAAGGCGTCGTCAGTAGTTAAAACACCATCTCCATTTATACAACATGATTATGGACAGAGGGTCGATGCAGACACAGCTTTGCACCTATGGCGCCTACAGGCAAAGTGCTGATGCCAAGCCGTATTCGCATCGACCCTGTGTCCATAACCATGTTGTATAAATGGAGATGGTGTTTTTAACTACTGACGACACCTTTGGCACAACTGTTTGGCTGCTATCATTTACCGTGAAGAATTTCAACAGTTGCTATTTCAGTCATGTTTAAAATCTTGATAAATGATTTAATTTTACACTAATAAGTAAACCTACCCAAGGGATGCTCCTCGATTTTGATGAGTTCTGAATAATTCGTAAAGAAGAACAAAGTAAGAGACACTTCTGTATATGCTACTAAGGGGATCGAACACCCTAGAGCCGGCCGGAGTGGCCGTGGGGTTCTAGGCGCTACAGTGTGGAACAGCAAGACCGCTACGGTCGCAGGTTCGAATCCTGCCTCGGGCATGGATGTGTGTGATGTCCTTAGGTTAGTTAGGTTTAAGTATTTCTAAGTTTTAGGGGACTGATAACCTCAGATGTTAAGTCCCATAGTGCTCAGAGCCATTTGAACACCCTAGAAAAACATGAGTTTAATATCTCTGAATGAATACCGCTGAAACGGTAACGTATATAAAGAACTTCAGATAAAAATTGTTTAGTTTTAATGTATGTTGAAACGGTGCACCCCGATTAGCCGAAAAAATCATTTTTAAATTCCCTACCCCCTCATTATTTCGCTTTTCATTTAGACATTTGACTTGTAGTGTAATTAAAACCAAATTCAATCATATATTATGATGTATTATTCCAAAGACGAATTTGTCAGAAATAAGCAAGAAATATCTGTATATCGCTGTACACGTGCCTAACATGTTTCTGTTCCAGTGCCAATCGTCATGTTGTGTTGTTTAATAAGTCTTTCACACACACACACACACACACACACACACATATATATATATATATATATATATATATATATATATATATATATATATATATTCTTTTAATCTTCTGAAACATAAAATATATTGTGTTGTATTTGCGCTTTTCTTTTTTTTTTTCTTTTCGCATTTGGTGTATTTTTTTTCAAGTTGTAACCTTTTCGAATTCAATTATGTTGTATATGATATTGTTTGTAAATTATTATTGTAATATTATTGTATATATTTACAGTAATGACGAAGCGGTGAATTGTCTTCATCTAAAAAATGCTGAATGCACTTCCATTTCGCCCACCAAGTTCAACCACAAGCACATGCATCTTAGGAAAACAAAACGTTTCTCTGTTAGTCAAAAGTCCAAATAAAAAAGAAAATAGTGACTTTAACGATGAGTCTTGGTGCACTGTTCTAACGTAAATTAAAAACGATAGAACTTTTATTTGAACCTTTTTTACATCTGTTATCCAGAAATGTTGCACTCAGTTTCTTTTCGAGGAAGTGTTGCACGCCATTAACGGCCATATCGGCCGTATTAAAAACATGTAACTCTTGCCTGTATTTTGTTCTATACTATAACTTACTAAAAGCCGTTCAAAATCGAAGTGTATCCCTTGAGTAGGTTTACTTGTGAGTAAAATGGAGACAATCGAAAAATATCATAATAAAATGAGAATGATCGGAAAAAGCGCTAGCGGACTATTAGACACTAGACGCAGCAGTAAAACTCCGTAGTGATAAATGTATGTGCATGTGCTCAGACGACACAAGTTGGAAGGCAACGGTCAAGCCAGGTTTGGCACCTACACTACACAACAGAATTAGAGGGTCACTTTTTCGAAAACCCGTAATTGCTACCCATTCACATGTAAAAGTTTGAAATTTGGCTCAAAGATCTCTACAGCCTTCCACTGTAACGGTACAAACACGTTGCGCTCTGCGACGTCACCCTCTGGCTAAAGTTGCTTCAAACGGCAATGTGTCGACACATGCGAAAAATGGGCTACAACTCAGAAGTTCATTTGAACTGTAGGAGGGGTTAACAATGTTGCATTGGCACCTACACTACACAACATGATTAAAGTATCTCTCTTTCGAAATCCCGTAATTGTTTTCCATTCGACGCATAAATTAAAAATGCGCCTCAAAGATGCCTAGAACCTTCCTCTGTAATGATGCAAAACCGCGGCACCCTACGACGTCACCCTCCGGCTTAGTGACGCTACAAACAGCGAGGCGTCGACAAATGCGAGGAAAATGCCGCAGCTCAAAAGTTGATGCCAGCTGTAAGGTGGGCTAATGATGTCACATTGCCACCGTGGATGAGTCACTTAATGGGACGGTCGTCACACCCCCTTTTACCTACATTTCACCTCTTTTTGTGCCGCTTCTGCGATGGAAGCCAGAACCGCGACGCGCAGCGTTGAAATCACGCGGTTCTTATTATGGGTGGCCGAGGGAAACATTTCAGAAACACCGCCCTCTCAGAATCGACACGAAAAGGCCTCAGTGTCAGGGGATGGCATAAAGTACGTCGATGAAACCAACGCTTCCCTTGGGGAGCTGATTCGCTCACATTTCGCTGCCTGGAACGACAATTTGAAGTGCTGTGAGCAACAGTCGATGTTGTTGACAATGTTCCACACTGCTGACAATCCAGGGCATTTCAGCCCTACTGTAAGGACATCGTGGGGCCGCAGCCTCATTGTACGTGATCTGACCTTTTCGGAGAGTAGTGCGACGCAGTTTTCGCTCTGCTATACAGAGTAGAGCCACCGTTCGACGACATTTGAACCATGTGATGAATAAAATGGCAAAGGGTCTCTCTAAGGTACCCAGTTCGGCAACAGCCTCGGTGCCAATCACGAACCTTTGTTGGACACCTTCAAAATGGACCTTTCAGAAACTTCGACACCTATATAAAATCCCTTTGCTACTTCGGAACACGTTGAAATTTCGTCGATCGGTTTTGAACGGTACTTAGTAGCTACACTCCGTATAGGAGAACAAACTGGGTACTCGACACTCCAAAGAGCCATAGAATGAAGGCTTTCACGACTGGGTGACATAGCTGGACATCGTCAGAGGCGCTCCTCCGTTGAGTCTTGCCGACTGCTGAACGAAACGTCGGGAACAGAAGAGTTTCTTGGACTTCGATCTCACATCCCGAAAGGTTTACCAGCAGCTACTCCAAAGGGTCCAGATCACGTTCATAGAGGTCGCTGCACAACGTTGTCTTGAGAGCAAGGCTGAAACTCCCAGGGGATGGCAGCAGTGTCGAAAGTTGTCAAGAAATTCGTCCTATAGATCATCGCACTGTCAACGGTCATTTTCGAGAGCGAGATGTGCGAGAATCAACGTCCCAAGGGACGGGGTGGATCCACTGACGCACTTTATGCTATTCCCTGAGGCGTTTTTATGTCGTTTCTGAGTGGCGGTGTGTCCTAAATGTTTCCAATGGGTACCCGTAATAAAAGCGCGTGATTTCAACGTTGGCTGTCGCGTCCTGGCTTCCATCGCAGAGGCGGCAGAAAAAGGGATGAAATGTGGGTAAGAGGAGGTGTGGCGACAGTCTCATTGTGTGACACGTTGACGGTGGCATTGGCAAGAATTGTGTTGAAATTTGGGGCCAATGTGACATCATTAGCGCACCTTACAGCTGGCATCAACTTTTCAGCTGCGGCATTTTCCTCGCATTTGTCGACGCCTTGCTGTTTGTAGTGTCACTAAGACGGAGGGTGACGTCGCAGGATGCCGCGGTTTTGCACCATTACGGAGGCAGGATCTCAGCATCTTTGAGGCACATTTTTAATTTATGCGTTTGATGGAAAAGCATTACGGGATTTCGAACAGGATATCCTTTAATTTTGTTGCGCAGTGCAGAAACTACCTCCATGAGTCGCTTTAGAAAGAAAGCTCGCTGTCCAAGGGAACATAATTGGACTCCATATCTGCATCTGCATCTACCTACATACTCTGCTTTTCACCGTATGGTGCACGGCAGAGGGTACCTTGTGCCGCTTTTAGTCAACCCTTTATCTGTTCCCCTCACAAATGCATGCAGGTGATAAACGACTGCCTACATGCACCTGTACGGCCTCTGGCTTCTCTTATGTTCTCATCGCGCTATCCTTACGTGAAATGTACGTTGGTGGGAGTACAATTGTTTTGCAGTACGTCGTAAATGACATTTTTCTAAAATTTGTGAGTAGGAAATTGCAAAAGAAGGTGTACTTTCCTACAGGGATTCCCATTCGATTTCACGGAACATTTCTGTGACACTCGAGCGTTGATAGATCTTCCAGTAAGAAATCACTCAAAGCGCCAATGAATTGCTTCGATCTCTTCCTTTAAACCGAATTGATGGGGATGCCAAACACTCGAGCAGTACTCAAGAGCGAACCGACAAGCATTTTTAGCGCGGTCTTCTTTATATATGAGGTATACTTTCCCAGAATTCTCTTAATAAAACGAAGTCGATTATTCGTGTTCCCTATAATGAACCTTACATTATCATTGAACTTCACGTCACCTTGCAATGTTACGCACAGATACAGAGTGACAGTTACTGAACGATGCGAAATAAAATCACCGTAACTTCTGAACGGTTTGCTTGAAGACGTTAACTGGTGTGCGTAGTATGGTTTGGTTTGGAGACGAACCCCACTTTATTGGGGTGGGTTCATCAATAAGTAAAACTGGCGCATGTGGGGACTAAGAATCCGCATTTCGCGATCGAGAAGTCTGGGGTGACTGTGTGGTTTGCAGTGCCCAATCACGGAATAATCGGTGCGATATTCCTTGATGGCATGGTGAGTACCGAACGGTACATGATTTTGGAAGGTCATTTCATCCCCATTATCCACAGTGACCCAAATTTCGACAAGATGTGGTTCGCGAAAGATGGAGCTCGACCCCATCGAAGCAGGGGAGTGTTTGATGTCGTGGAGGAGCACTTTGAGGACCGCATTCTGCTTCTGGGGTACCCAGAGGCCACTGGCATGGACATCGATTGGCCGCCATATTCTCCGGAAATGAACACATACGACTCCTTTTTGTGGAGCTGTATTACAGACAAGGTGTACAGCAATAACTCCAAAACCATTCCTGAGATGAAAACAGCCATTCAGGAGGCCCTTGATAGCATCGACGTTCCAACACTTCAGCTGGTCATGCAGAATTCTGGTATTCGTCTGCGCCACATCATCGCCAACGATGACAGGCATATTAATTTGTCATACCCTAAATCCGAATATCTGTAGTGACGTTTACATGTTGAATAAAGTGTGGCACGTCGTAGTTTGTAACTAATTTACGTTTTTTTTCCCATATAGGTCAATAATTGTCACTCATTATAAGCATACACTGGGAAGAGACTAAGTCAAGTACAAAGTCAGTTACACGAAAAATCTCAAAGCGAGCATTTTAAATGACAAAATATTCTAGAATTTCTCCCTTTCTGTCTGATGCTACCTTTCCCATATCGCCTTTACATAAGAGGAAATTACAAGAAGTTGTGCAGATCGCAGGGATTTGGTTGAAAAGAACCTGGACCTCTGTAACTGCTTGCCCTGCCTCCATGGTTGTTCAAAAACATCTTTGTCATGAGCGAGCTGGAGTCTAATCAACATTTTCCATGTCAAGTTTGATACTTGCGTCAAACTTACACGTTCTACCCCTCAGCCATCTTGTTGTATGTTTCAATAGTATCACTAGTTACTGCATAATGATATTCTGTGTAGTGTATGTTCTCCTATATGGTCCGGAGACAAAGAGAGTCAGAGGACCGTCCATAGGGCTTTGCTAGGAGAACCTATGGCAAAAAAGAAAAGAAAATCTGAGCTAACATCCACATATAAAGTTCTCTTCTTATGTCAAACCATGCTGGCATGTCCTTATCGACTTGTGAATACAAACAAACATCGTTAGAGAAATAATCTACGCCTTCTCTCCACCTCTCA